>NW_013666068.1:482645-492342 GCF_000517525.1 Limulus polyphemus | reverse complement strand
GCTAGATTAAGGACGGCTAGCGCAGATAGCCCTCGATTAGGTTTGCGTTAACTTCAAAACTAAACAAACACCCCAAACCAATCTGTTTTACTTAACAATGTGCTAAATTCCTTAATAATATGTTTACTTAACAATGTGCTAGGTTCCTTAGTATTCATAACTGCAGCTGATTTATATCAAATTTGTGTGTATCAAAACAATATGCTTAGTCTCATCCATATAATTCAGCCCTTCATTGTTATGATTCAGTTATTTTTTATACTACATTATTTGATAGATATTTTACTAGCGAATTTAATGGTACTATACATTTACATAATGTTACATTCTAGCTACAAGTATGTATGAAAAATACGTTGGTAAATACCGCGCGAAAGATATATAAAGAAATTAAAGGTAAAATATTCCTTTGGGTCCTAATTACATTTCCAACATGAAAAATATATATTTGCACTTTCATGAATCCACATTTATGAAAAGTTGTCTTCATGCGGAAATGTTATCCGGTGAGTCAGTGGTAAGTTTTACAGACTTGCAACGCTTTGTGTAGCTTTGCACATCAACATCCTACGGAAATTTATGTAAACATTTACTTTGAAATGGGAATGATATCGAAGTGTGAAATATAGCTAACATTTATCAACCTGAATCGAGTTGATAAGCCACATTTTAATAAAGCTCACTACATTTACTTAGATGTAATCTGGAAGGTAACAGATTTGAATGAGACATCTATGAC
Organism: Limulus polyphemus; assembly: GCF_000517525.1. Lineage (NCBI taxonomy): Eukaryota > Metazoa > Arthropoda > Merostomata > Xiphosura > Limulidae > Limulus > Limulus polyphemus. The sequence continues at coordinate 491,603 of NW_013666068.1, read as the reverse complement.
AACTTTGTGTGGATTGAATATTCCTGTTGTTTAACTTACAGTTTTAGAGATTTGTCATCCATGCAAATATACATAATTATTGGGTAACTTACTGAAAACAATCTATATAAATATAATAGTAGTGTCTGTTGTATGTCCATGTAACTACTTCGCAGGATGTTGATGGATCTTCACTCAAATTAACATGGAGGTTCAATGGGTCCATGGAGGAGATACATACAAAGTTTCACTTTTGCATTTTAAGTTTTGCCGTTTTTGCTTTTTTTCCATTAATCGCTGTCTGCTGATAGATTTTCACCAAATTTGGCATGGAGGTTTGTTGGGCCCATGCAAAGATACATGCAAATTGCGGTTTCGCATTTTGTGTTTTACAGTATTTATAGGCGTTTTTTTTATCTATTTTAGAATTACACATAAGGGAAGCAACTTTTCATAACCTTACATCAATCATGAATGTACGTAAGTTCCGTCCAGGGGACGTTTATTCAAGCTAATTTTGTAATAAACTACTACACGTTGGGTTGAAGGAGAAATAAATTAAACTTCTAATTAATATCTTTTTTATTCAAATATTAAGTAAAATTACTCTTTGTTTGAACCTTGAAATACTGATTAGAGTTTGTTAGACGTTATCTACAAATAAAACGTGTTAAAAGGTACTCCTAAAAATACTTACTTATACCGACATTTCGCTATGATAGCTTCTTTACGACCTGGCATGGCTTGGTGGTTAGGGTACTCAACTTACAAATCTTTCGGTCGTGGGTTCGAATCCCTTCAACAAACATACTCACTCCTTTAGGCGTGTGGGCGTTATAACGTGACGGTCATTGCCACTATTCTTTGGTAAAGAGTAGTCCAAGAGTTGGCGGTGAGTGATATTGACTTCCCTTTAGTCTATCACCTCAAAGTTAGGAACAGCTAGTACAACTAGCCCTCGAGTAGATTTGTGCGAAGTTCAACAAAACAAATAAAGAAACCAACATTTTCACTTCAAAACTCTCTATAAAATGTTTTGGATCAGACGATAATAAAGTCTAACTAAAATAATCGTAAAGAAAGTGGAAAAACAACTCATATGGATGTTACAATATAATTGGAAAATGTTTTTTGTCAAAAATATACAACAGCAGATAGACAGCATTAATGTTTTATAGTGTTTCCATCTACTGTTGTCTGTTTATGACAAGTAATTTATTTAATTAAAGTTTAACTATTCCTAATAAAAACAATAAAATAATTCGAGAATAGTCTGCAATAAGAACGAAAATATAAGATGTTTTAATAAAAATGGATTTACATGACGTTAATATCTTACATCCAGTTTTTACTAGATGCGACATTTTGAACTTCTTTAGGAGGGTTCACGAGGCTTAATAACCAACACTTCCCACGGCCGAAAGGGCGACCATTTTTGGGGACAAGTTTCGATCTTACTACCCGCAGGTTGCGAGTTGAGCGCTCTAATCACCAGACCCTAACAGGCCTTTATTTAAAAGTTACAAAGAACAATATCAAACGTACCTAGAATAGCATATTTAGAATAGCTTGCATTGTTTGATCTTGAACCGTTTTATGGATGATCCTGAAGGTGTTGAAACAAAATATGAACATTTATCTTGCACAACCAGAACACGTTTATGTAAACTTCTACAATCCGAAACTTGAATATTTAATGATCTAATTCCTGTAATATAAACAATGCAACGAGAACAACTAGACTTTGTAGATGTGATATCCTTTAAGTATAGAACGTTTTTATACGTCCCTTTCGTTGCATTTTTAAATGTACAATGCCAGAATTAATACAGATATACACAGTCAACAAATAAAATAATAAACTTAGAAAGACAATGACGATAGCAGAGAAAAACAACAGATTTTTCAAATCAAAATATTTCAGCAGAAGTCGCATCCGGTAATTTATAAAAGAGTAATTACATGTACCTTATTTTAGTCCTAACTTTTTACCCAATAAAAAATGTAGGCCCATGGATCTGCGGGTCCATCGTTCATGTTCCATTACTGAAAAAATATATATTCGCGTTTCGCACTTTAGGGCTGTAAATGCATTAGAAGGATGACGATCAAATCTCACTATTCGGTCAGCGAAGAACAGATCAAGAAAAGATAAAGAAAAATTTATCATGAGGAAGATATAAACGATGGTAACATTATTATTTTACCTGCTTTGTAGTTTTAGGAGGATAAAAGTATTTAAATGTTGGAAGACTGAGAATTATACGGAACAAGTATTATTATATTAAATGTTTTTTCTTTGTTATTATAAATACAAAATTGCACAATAGGCTGTCTGTGGTATGTCCACCGCGGGTATCAAAACCAGATTTTTAACGTTCTAAGCTTACAACAGACTTAAGCTCACCGACTTACGCTTGAGCCACCTGAGGGAAACTCTCGAAACCAGCGTGTAGTGTCATATGGATGTTTGGCTGGTAATGTTTCATTGTATACGTGTTGACCAATTCTCTGTAAAGTATGGATTGGCTCTTTTGAAGATAAGACAGTTTTTAACATTGTATATATATACATATATATATGTATACATAATGAGAGTTCATAATGAGAAAAATATGAAAAGGCAACTAAAAATTTAGATATAGAGGATTTTCAAAGGCAACAAGAAAAACAGAAACAAACTTTTGGGGTTATTTGGCTACAAATACCACTCTTTTCACTATCTATTGCAGGATGAGCTGGAACTAAGTAAAGTTTATTTATATGTATGGCCAAAGAAAGACTTTGTTCTTGCAAATATTCGAATTGCACGCGGAAGACCCCTCAGCTGAGAGTAAACCATAATTATCATAGTATTGTTGAGCTGGTTCAATTTTAAGCTGAGGTTTGAATATTTTGTCTAAATGTTCTGCATGCGATACAACATATAGAAATTAAAAACCAAAAGTGATGAAATTATTAATGGTACAAAACATTATCACCGTACGTTCACGAAAAAAACAAAAAACAAAAACGAACATGTTGTTCAATGCATTAATATTTTGTCCTTTATTATTGCCCACATTTCAGCCCAATTATTTTGGTCGTCTTTATTTTTCTTTCTCAATTTTTTACATATAGCTTGAAGAATACTCATATTGGGACAATGTACAAACCAAGCCACGATTGCAAGCCTTCCATTAACCCCTTTACCATTTTCAGTATCATTAAGTGTCATTTTCAGTGTCATTTTCATGTTGCTCGGGGTCGTTGTCTTTCTGGAGAATGAATCCTCATCCAATAATTTGTGTTCCTAAGAGAACTGCTTGATGAATCAGAATCTTTCTGTACTTGTCAGCAACCAGGATGCCATCAACTTAATGTAGCTCTCTGATACCGTTATTTGAGATATAGCTCCAAATTTCTATACTGCTCTTTAAAAATGTTATACCTTGACTATGATAACATCCCACACCATGTTGGTCTTTAAAGATGTTGTACTTGACTATGATAACATCTTGCAACATGCTGCACTTTATAGATATCGCACCTTGACTATGAGAACATCCTGCACCATGATCATTTTAAAGATGTTGCACATTGACTATGATAACATCCTGCACCATGATCATTTTAAAGATGTTGCACATTGACTATGATAACATCCTGCACCATGATCATTTTAAAGATGTTGTACCTTGGCTATAATAACATCCTGAACCATGCTGCACTTTAATGATAATGCATCTTGGCTATGATAACATCCTAAACCATGCTGCACTTTAAGGATGACGCATCTTGGCTATGATACTTTCTCTTCTCATTCATCAAACAGTTTTAACTTTAATTCGTCTGTAAAGAGCAGATGTCTACAGCTTTGTTCATTCCCCTTTTAGTGGTTCTGTTCCAGTTTGAACCCTTGGGTTTGGTTACCACTTTGCATTAGCAATTTTTTATTGGCTACACATCGATTGCGATCACTTCCGGTTAATGTAGCCTATTTTGCTGTTGACAAAATTTGTACTACACTTCCTTCTATCGCCTAAAGATCATTCAATGAGATACTTAGCATTAATTTCTGTAATTAATAGGGTCAGTTTCCCGTACCCTCTAAAGAGTCTAAAATATAGGATTTTTGTTTGTGTGAAGTTAAGCATAAAACTAAACAATGGGTTAGCAGTGTTCTGCTCACTACGAGTATCGAAACCCAGTTTCTGAAATATAGGGAAGATATTTATGTATAAAAGCCCAATGTGTAAATACTGAACAAAGAAATAAACCTTATTTGGAATGACCTTTTTCAGCTGTTTTAGGCCTTTAATATACTTCATTTTCATTAACATAAAAGAAAAACTTTCTTTAAAATTATTATTACTATTACTACTGTGATACCTTTGTTAAATACTCTTTACTAGCGGAACTTGGTAACACGGTATTGCTTTGTATGGCAATATTTTGGATGTTTGACGGTACCAAATTCAGTTAAAGAATGTATGTTATTTGAATTAATTCCATTTATTTTTATTTATTTATTAATTCTTTACTTCTCTAGTTTCACCCGCATAATTTTTGGATTCTGCTATAAGTAAATGTATTTTGTTTTTTCAGTTGCGAGAAATACATTGTATGAGTAATACAATTCACGCTATTATAAACATAATGTTTAAGGCATGTTCAGTATTGTTGTTTCTAACTTTTTAAAGTTATATGTATTCTGTCATGATACATTAAGCCTGATGACGACCTCTGAAAAGGGTCGAAAGCTAGCTTCGGTTAAAGTTGGATGCAAGATATCAATGTGGCGTAAACCAGTTTTAATTAAAATAATTTTATTTTATTTATTTATTTATCACCTATGTTAAATAAGGACGCCACCTCAAGACCATGTTATGCATGACTACAGTGAGCTGCTTTTATTTTAACACATTAACTATACGAAATAACTGGCATGGAATCGAAAGCATTAAGGACAATAATATTGCTCCACAAGGACTGAAATTTAAAAATGTAGCCCATCAAGAGCCTGAATATGCTTATTTACATAACAGAACAAGCCATTGTGAAAGAATGTATCTGCAATCATACAAAGTTAAATGTTAAAACATTGCCAAAGATATAAAAACTTCCGTGAAAACACTGTGAACAAATAAAATATTCTTCAAGTTGAGAAACTATACAATAAATTCGTTTCTTAATAACGTATTCTTAAGGATTAATAATGCACACAAACATAAATTTCACACACTTTTGGAATATCACGTATCAGTCAACGTAAAACAAACAATGGCCAAGGTTAAATGTTGTTTAGTAGCAACAATCAATCTTCCTGATAAATTGTTGTCCAAACGTAAATGCGAGTAATCTCTCGTATAAACATCTTCTATTAAGGACCGACTGATCAAACAGCATCTAAAAAAAATCGATTTATCACAAAAACATTCTAAAAGCCAGAATCTAGAAAAAAAACTAACAAAATATGGAAATAAAACCATCAGATTTCTTCAAAAACCTTCCATAATTGAATTTCTACCTCCTGATAGGAGGTTATAATGATTAGAGAAAAATATATAGATGGGGTGCTGTTAAAATATAATTATTATACCAAATCTCTAAGAAAACTTTTACAATGTCCTAACACAAAACTATATATAAAAACGGCGGACGAATTAACTAATTATTTTCAAATGTACATTTCAGTCTCCATAGTTCGCCCCCTACCCAGTGGCACAGTGGCATGTCTGCGGACTTACAACGCTAGAAACAGGGTTTCGATACCATGGATGGGTCGAGCACAGATAGCCCATTGTGTAGCTTTGTGCTTAACTTCAAACAAAAATCTTCAAAGCTCACTTCGAAAGCGTCCATAAATATATAGACTTCCAAAAATACATAAAAAGATGTACCATTAAAAACCTGTTGTATTTTTCATTCTATCCAACTTAAAAGTGTGAATAATATTTAACTAAAATTCTGAAACATATAAGTGGAAGAATTTCCTTGCTTGTAAAGAACTCGTAAATTTTGTTGAAATAATTAACGCTAAGAAAATATATCATTTTGACAATTTGTTAGTTCAAGACACTATCAGATATGACTTTAAAAGATTGACAAAAGACACTATTGTTCGAGTAATATTCGTCGTTGGAATCAACTTTGCAAGAAGGGTTATTACGTCGTTGTTTAACTACCACTTAAGTAGGACTAATAGGTTTCTGTTTAAGTTCCAATTAAGTAAGACTACTACGTTTTTGTTAAGTAAAACGTGCCTGTTTAAGCTCCAGTTATGTAGGACTACTAAGTCTCTGTTTAAGTTCCAGTTAAGTAAGAACACTACACTTCTGTATTGCCAGTTAATTCGTATAGAAAAAGAAATTCCATACAGACAAAGAAGGAAGGATTATATTTTAACCACTATCATAAAATGTACATAAAGGAATTAAAGTCAACGACATTTATAAGAAGCAAGTTTAGCTCCATCTCTGTTTTCTGTACGTAAACGAAACGTTTGTGACCTGGCCACGTGGCAAAAAACAAACAAAAACTTTTCTACGTTTTTCTCTGAGTTAAGTGGAGAGAAAACATACTGTTTACAAAGGGAATCGAAACTGATTTATCCATATTTTACAAACAAAATTGAAAGTGGTTTATCCATAGTTGACAAAGGAAATTGAAAGTGACGTATCTATTACATTTTTAGTTGTATTAATACATAGCCAGGAAAGCAAGGTGCATATTACATTTTACTAAAACACACAAATAAGTACGTTCATTTCACGTAGTCTCATCCATCTTCAGTTAAGTAACGAATTTAAAGTGTCTTAAAATAATAACTAAATGTATAGCGGGTCTTTCAAAAGTCACTTCAACTAAGTGACCAGTTTGACCATGCGAAAGACAACTGCTTGAATATGATTTTGGAAGATTTCTTTTATACTCATATATACTACTGGTTGTGACCATGATGTCATTATGACTCACTACATGACTGTGTACGTTGTTTTTCAGATTGGATTTAACATTCAAAAATCTATAAAACAGCGACTAAAAATCTATGTTGAATTTTTTCAGCATAAATGTTTAGTTGCTATTCAATAGATTTTTGAATGTTAACTAAAAAACAACCTATCTTGTATGCAAATTAACATATGTGCTAGGATTGTGCGAAAGACTCCAACATCTATTAAGTACACAACCTCATCAAAATGTTGCGGCTTATTTTTTCAAATGACAAAATATTTATTCCAGCAATAAAGACTAAAGTGTAGCAAGCGACCTGTGTGTGTAATAAAGTCTATGAAACAGAACGCTCGCTATAAAAACGATATAAGGAGCATACAAGGTACGGGCCAGAGTTTCTGGAATATCAGAGGATTGGATATAATTTGACAAACTGCCACCAATATATGAAGTGAAAATAATTAATAAAGAAAGCAAATACAAAAGTAAGGAATGTCTTTCCATAAGAAGCTTAAGTACAAGCCCATTTGAAATTCTCTTTGTTCGGTTGTTTTAGGTACTTTGTTTTAACGTCAATGTTTGGAAACCACATTTTCTAAAGTATTGTTTTTTTTCATTTATTGTTATATCTTTATTAATTTCTCATTTATACACAACGTAACAATACTTTAGAAGTTCAATGTTGTTGTCGGGAATATATTGGATGTTTTACAAAGCAGTATTTCGTCAAACATTGTTACATGTCCGTACCTTTTTTTTATTTATTTGTATTTGTTTATTATTATTTCATTTCTGTAGTGCATGTTGGTGTATATAAGACATATTAATACTAGAAGTAAACGACCTTATAACACCAAAATGTTGTTTTTATTTAATTAGACACTCAACGTTTCGCTTTATAGCTTCTTCAGGAGCGTTTATTATTCATCTGTTTTGACCATTCTCATATATGTACTTTTTAGTATTTTTATATTTTTATTTCAATTACCAAAAAATAATTGTTTGAACAAGTTTATAAAACGGTTCAGGATCGTCTATAAAACCTTTCAGGGTCGTCTATGAAACGGTTCAAGATCATCTATAAAACGTTTCAGGGTCGTCCATAAAATGGTTCAAGATCGCCTATAAAACGTTTCAGGGTCGTCTATAAAACGGTTCAAACAAAAGTTCTACTCTATAATAGATAACTGATACTCAACAAAAGTTCTACTCTATAATATATAACTGATACTCGACAAAAGTTCTATTCTATAATAGATAACTGATACTCGACAAAAGTTCTACTCTATAATAGATAACTGATACTCAACAAAAGTTCTACTTAATATTCTAGCTTTCCACCTGGAAAAGCAAAAAAAGTATTTTGATGAACGTCTTTTTCTTAACTGTGAACTTTGCGTAGAAATGATTATATCTATGTAAAACAAGTGGAACATTATGTAAATGTGTTTCTAGTAATTAGTGTGAAGATTTTTCAGCAGACAAAGAGTCACATAAAGTCTCCGGATAATTACAACTGTTCTTGAGATTTGTTTCTTACGGCTAATTTAGACTTACATTTGATTAGACGTAAAATGTTATCGAATCAAAAAAACAAGTTCTTGTTTCAGGTGTTCTCAGTATACAAAAACAAAGACAATCAACATTTTTTGTATTACCTGAAAATTAAAGCACTGTAATACATTTCCAAAGGAATTGAAGAAGTCTTTAAAATACTCATTACATTAATACCCTAACTGTTTTGAAAGAAACAATAAGCTTACATCATCTCAATGTTTTTTCTAGTCACACTTATATATAGAATGAAACTCTATGGCAGCAACCATTTTAAAGACGACCCTGAACCGTTTCATAGACGCCCCGAGTATCAGTTATCTATTATAGAGTAGAACTTTTGTCGAGTATCAGTTACCTATTATAGAGTAGAACTTTTGTTGAGTATCAGTTATCTATTATAGAGTAGAACTTTTGTTGAGTATCAGTTATCTATTATAGAGTAGAACTTTTGTTGAGTATCAGTTACCTATTATAGAGTAGAATTTT
>NW_013666068.1:477380-481738 GCF_000517525.1 Limulus polyphemus | reverse complement strand
AGTGATAGACTCGAGGGAAGGTAGCTAGTCAACAGTGCCCACCACCAACACTTGGGCTACTCTTTTACCAACAAATAGTGGGATTGACCGTCACATTATAACGTCTCTACGACTAAAATGGCGAGCATGTACGGTAAAGGGGATTCGAGTCTGCGACCCGCAGGTTGCGAGTCGAGCGCCAGAACCACCTGGTCATGCCAGGCCTGAAGTAAAACAGAAGTCTACTCGCAGAAACATTTAGATCTGTTGGTGATGAATATAAATATCAGATGATTTTTGTGAAATTTTGAGGTCCTACAGATGAATGGTAATTTTTATGCATTTCGAGTAAACTACTGTCTTATTATATTCAGAATCCTGTAAGTAACAGTTCTACACCCAAGCTGTACGCCCCAAACCCCAGGTGGCTCAGCAGTAAATCTAAAAGCTTATAATGCTGAAAATAGTGTTTCAATACCCACGGGAGGGGAGAGTACAGATGGCTCACTGCGTAACTTTGCCCTTAACTACAAATAAAACCAAAAATCAAGCAGTCTTTATATAAATATAATATCTGAGAAATTAAAAAAAGGGTAACTGCATATTTACTTACTTTTATGTATATCATATTTCATCATATGAGAAAGTTGATTGTTCATACTTATTTCTAGTCATGTTTAACATTTGGTTGATAGTAGAAATTATTTTACATTTCAATTTACTGAACGACTGAGTAAATAAACTCATTTAATAACTATGTTTAAACACTATATTCATTTACTTTGTAGTCACTGAACATTTTTAGATGTCATTTATCAAGTCTTGGAGCTAATTCAAATCTAAAACAGTTTATAAATATTTTCTAATCTTTTTAATTCCCAAAATATTAAAAACACCAGTAGCTATTAGTCCATAGACTTGATCTTTGGAAACACTACTATCATATTATCATGGAAGTTTATCAAAGACGGTATTCGAATGGAGAGATTGTAATCTCTTTCGTGTATTTTAACAGGATTGAAATAATCATACTTTGGGATTTTTAAGGAAGACAAAGGTAAGTAAATAGATATGCCGTACGCAGAAATTAACTGTGAAATATTCAAATCCTTCAGGATGTTTTATATTCACCATTAAAACAAAATAAAAAGTTTGTTATACTTATATATTTATAGCTAACGTTTGTTTGTTTTTAAACTCAGTTTAAATTTTAGCAGGTGGACATTATAGTACGTGTATGTTTTGTATCTGCTGTGTCCACCGAGGGAATCGAACCTCTGATTTTAGCGTTGTAATTCCGAATACTTACCGCTGTCCCACCATGAAACTCTAGCTTATAATCCCTAAGTTCAAACTTAAAACAGTTTTACCAAAAATAACTCGTTTTTTTACGATACCCACTTTCTAAAGAATTCAATTTCATTTGCGTAACATTTTGAGTAGTTAATCTTAAGTCTTTTACGCACGCTTCTAAGCTAAAATGATCACCTTTTTTTCACTACCACACATTTTCCTTTTGGCACAGCTGTAATAAGTCTGCGTACTTATAACACTAAAAACCAGGTTTCGATACCCGTGGTTGGCAGAGCACAGATAGCCCAGGGTGTAGCTTTGTGCTTAACAAAAACAAGTAAATATTTTTCTAGTATATTTGTTTTTTTTAAGAAAGCTTTAGTAAATAATAAAGAAGTGTTTGGTAATATTAACTGACTATGGTTGAATCTTTCAGTTAAATCTTAGATATATACAGTTTTATGTAAATTTATATAATATTTCTTACTTTGTTTTATTTCAATTTTAGGAATGATTTAAAATAATTTTTAAACTGAGACATAGGCAGCAACATATTTTTTTACTCCAAGTTTTCAGAATTGGACGTTTTTCGTCCTTTGTTTTTTCGTGTTTTTTCCAATGAAGATCTCACGTTTATGCTTAAGTCTGAAGTACGTCGTCGTTATCGGGTTAAGGACTAATAATGGCTTAGAATCATTTGCGAAGGATATTGAGCTGGACAGTTTCGATTTAGAATTTCTTCATCAACAGTTCGTTAATCTCTGCGTTTTTATTCTGCTAATAATTTCCAGCGAATGGCATAGAAATTTCCATCATTTCGTCAATGATATTATATTTGTTTTCGTTATAATACCTTTGTTGGTCCATATACCAGCTAGGATTTGTGTTTCATTATCTAGTTCTTACAGCCTATCTTATTTTTTCTGTCTTTATCATCACATCTAACGATGCGTCGTTTTTTATATTTATGCAATCTGTTATTATTTCATAATTAGGCAAATATTAAAGATAACAAATATTTAGCCGATCAGGCTTAAATTAAAATAATGGTTTCTTCTTATTTAGAAAATATTAAGTTTAACAGTTGTTAGTATTGGTCAGCTGGTAGTATTCTTTCTTAACTAACTTTGGAATAAGTGGTGCAAATTTAATACTTAAATATCGAAGTGTAACTATTCAGTAGGTCTATGTAATAGGAATCATATTTGAATACCTTTTTCAGACTTCACAAAACTCTGTTAGTTTCTTAAGGTCTTTGTCTTTAATAGTTGTTTGTTTAAGCATTACAAACTATTGCCATTTTGGTTTTATTCTATATTTATACTTGAAATGGCAGCTTATTTTTAAAACACACTGTTACAATCGCATGTGAAATTCGTCATTTCTTCACATATGTAAGTTCGTGGGTGCACATCCATAGAGACAGTTTGTGATGTCGCGTTACGTAATCCATGGAAAAAGATGATTTTATCATCGAAATGAATATAACAGTTCTTGTAAAATACATCAGTAAATATATGTATATATACGTGTGGACCATACCAACTAAAGCCACCTCCAAAGAAAATATATATATATACATACATATTATTGTGAATAACTTGAAATGAATTGTCTGTTTTTGACGGGGTTATTTTGTTTCCCAATAATTCTAGAAAACTTAGATCTCATCCCAATATATTGCAACTGCAAACTGTCTCTAGGGAGCACACAAGCTCTGCATCCTTCCACGCATGCTCATAAAAAGCCCGCATCCTCCAGTCGATACCGATCTGCCAAATGCTGACATAGTACGTAACCTAGATAAACCCTTGGGACAAAGAAACGCCGATCGTACGTGTATGGATAGAGCATTCCTTCGCAACTTGTGTTGGATTTTGTTATTGATCCTAATCAGAGGTATCCGAACAGAGTGACTGCATTTCGATGCACTACATTACATTCTTTCTAAGAAAATTAATGAAACTAACTGAGCATAAAATTGTAGTGGTCCAACCTCTTTCTTTCCCCATTTTTTCGTATTTCGCCAATATAAATATATTTTTTAAGATTCCTGTATGTTACTGAAATAAACACAAGAATTTTAGAGCGATAATAGTCTTAGATTCCACTTTTCTTGGTTATTAAGGTTACAAACGTTTCGGTTGTCATACTAAGAAAATCTTCAGGCATTAGCCTAGAATACAAAACGTCGTTCACTTTAAGAACCAAGATGAGAGGCATTATGTATAATTTTACTCTACAATGTCTATCCTACCTGAAATTTCAATAGAACAAATGAATATATCGATTGTGGCTACACTCTGGAATCGCATTGCTAGAAATTTTTCGTGCATTAAAGGAAACTAAATCAGGTGTCGCAAAAAGGTTAGGAACTTAGATAATGAAAGCGAAATATGTGATAACTAATAAGATGATTAGGCAAATTCTTTGAATATAATAAATGAAAGGATGGAGATTGATCAAAATATTCAAAGCAACTAGCAAGATAATTAAACAAACAAATATATTCCTAGTTTAGGAAAACACTGAGCACAAAACACAAAAAGTATTTAGTGCAAACAATAAATACTAGTAACGATATACGTATTATTTAAATATTAGTAACGATATAAATATACATATCATTTGAATATTACTAATGATCTAACAAATATAAAAGCCAGTGTGTGTCACGTCACGCTTGATTTCTCGAAATGGGTTTGTTTGTAATTAAGCACACAGCTACACAAGGGCTATCTGTGCTCTGCCCACCACGGGTATTAAAACCCGGATTCTAGCGTTGTAAATCCGCAGACATACCGCTGTACCACTGGGGGCCTTGGAATAGGAGGAGTCATAAAAGCCAAAATGCATTTGTCCAGATAGAATGGTTCGACTACTCTGTCCATTATGATTTTAGTGACAGGGGTGCAAGGAAGCCGTGAGGTGGGGGTGTGTGTGTGCCGTGAAACCTTATAAGTGTAGTGAGTTTTGGTATAATAAGCCTAAAGTGATGACGTAGTGTGAGATCACCTACCCTAGAGCCAAGTGCATAAAATTCATCATAAAAGTAAAAATATCGATTCAATTTTAAACTTAAATCG
>NW_013666068.1:459470-477370 GCF_000517525.1 Limulus polyphemus | reverse complement strand
CTGTAATCAACGGAAGCTCTAAATTAAGAAATCAACTAAATATTTTTCCTAGTTTTGTTGGTTATACATTTCATTTTTTACTTTCAGTACATAGACCAACAACAATATTAGGTTATACTTTTGTTGCTAAGCAACATGACAAAATATGTTGTTAAAACTTAGTGTTACCAAAACGCACTGGCTTTTCTATGTATTAGAAGTTGTTAATCTAACTGATTTTTACTAATAATTATTCTATGAATACGCCACAAATTAATTTCACGAATTATCTTAATTTTGATTGGCTCACAAAGGAATTGACCGACGTTTGACTGCCTCGACTACACTTTTCTGCCTTTTTGTTAGTCAAGCTTGATTTATTTATTTCAGTTAGCTATGAAATGTGAGGTTAAGGTATACAATGGGGTGGGAGTGATATTACTTGCCCGTCATTTTTGAGGGGCTATACACTAGAATATGTATATGTATATATATATGTATGTAAAGAATAAGAAACAACTAATGATACCATATGTAACATAATAAAAAACAACAATAACAACGTAGATTTATAATTGAGATATCGGAACCAGACATTTATCACTGACATTCTTAACTAGGCATTTATCACTGACATTCTCAGCGCGAGGTAGACTATCACTAAAGAGATATTTACAATAGGTGATCTTGAACAAACAATTCAAGCGTATTTTTAGTGTAACATCTATATAGTTTATTGATATAAAAGTAAAGACATTTGTTTTATTAGGATCTAAACACAGAAGACAATACAAAGACTTTTCACTTTGGACTATTTTAGTGGGATGTTACACAACACAAAGCTAACACAACCAAACGTTGGGAATAAATGAAAGTGTTTTCTTGAGTTAAGTTGTATTTTCTATTTATAGATAATAATATTTGTTATGCTCCGGTCATATATAAGAGACCCCCTAGTGGTACAGCAATATGTCAGCGGACTTACAACGCTAGAAACCGGGTTTTGATACCCGTGGTGGACAGAGCACGGATAGCCCATTGTGTAGCTTTCTGCTTAGCTTCAAATAAAAAGCAAAAACATATTTAAGAACATCCAAAAATATAAACACTGCTGTGAAATTATATGCGACGGACTATATCAGTAATAACTTTTATTCTCTTTTCGAGCACTTATTTTCGGTCAGGTTGAAAAAAAATCTAAATATCAATTACAGATAATGAAACCAACGCCAATGAAACATAGGATAAATTAATGAAATAAAAGATAAAGGTAAGTTAAGATTTTGGACATTACAGTAAATGAAAAACAAAATAAAAAATGATTTATAATTATTCAGAGCATTTCATGCCCCAGTGGCACAGCAACTTGTCTGTGGAATTATAACGCTAGAAACCGGGTTTCGATACCCGTGATGGGTAGAGCACAGATAGCCCATTGTGTAGCTTTGTGCTTAAACGACAAACAAACAAACCACCTATATGTACAACTTAGACAGATGCAAAAATATAATTATCAGCAAAAAAATTCAGGACGCACTAGAATAACAGTAGAACATACAGTTTACCTGGAATGGAGAATAGTAGCATAACTATAATTCACAGAGTTCAGTACCACCTGTACTTTGTTTTCGGATATTGTTTTCAACGTGATAGTTGTCTTTAAGTATGTGGATCTTAATGACCATAGGAACATTATAAAGATATTTGTAGATTTTTCTGTTTTCTATTAACCGAATATGTCATAGTTGTTGGTGTATCAGGCAGGAGATAGCACTGCCTATGTAGGGATGGCTCGAATTGTTCATCGAAATGGTATTTTAAATCTGTTTGTTTGTTTAGAATTGAGCACAAAGCTGCACAATGGGCTATTTGTGCTCTGCCCACCACTAGTATCAAAACCCGGTTTCTAGCGTTGTAAGTCCGCAGACATACCGCTGTGCCACTGGGGAGCGGTATTTTAAATATCTCCTCAATAGGCCATCAGAGCTTTACAATAGTACACAGTGTTTACTTTTATAACAATATCTATGCTATGACTGAATCATAAGTTCTGGCAATGTCTGTACCAAAACAAGGATGTCAATGAATTTCACTGAGGTGACAGTTTCAAACGGAGTATCCGTTTTTATAAGTATTATTAATAACTAGTAGTAATTTAATTCCAGTTTAAAGTTATAAATACAACATTACTATGTATATTGACGCACTGCATTAAAAAAACAAGCAAACAAATAAAGAAAAAACTTTTCAGAAAAGGATGTAAATGTAGGGATGGCTAATATCATTCCTTCAAAAACAATGCAAACAAAATAGTAGGAATGGCATTTCTATCATCCCTACATAATAACACAGGCAAGAATTAACATATAGCAATATATATATAATTATTCAATCAAAATTGAGTTTAATTTATCCAATTTTTGTCTGTTAACATTCTACTACACTGTAAGTCTGTGCTATTATGTAGGGATGACTTAAATGTCATCCCTACTATCTTGTTTGCATTTTTTTCGCAGGATTGATATTAGCCATCTCTACATGTACTTCTTTTTTGGAACTACTTTACATGTACTTATTTACTTATAGAGATTATGAATCCGATAGTTCATGCATTCCGCATTTTAGGGCCGTGGGTGCATTATAAAAGTGATGGTCAAATCCTTCTGTCTCGTCAAACAACAGTAGCCCAAGGTTGTTTTTCTTTTAGTGTAAAAGTTTAAAATTAGGAACGGTCATTCGTAGATGGCCTTTATGTAGATTTACATAAGTATATTTGTATGTGTACTACGCTAAAGTTATCAATAACTGATTATGATAATGGATCACAATTAAATATCTGTCCTTTCAACACTGAGAAATATCGTAAAAGGAAAATATTTGTTCTTAGATTTGATTCCGTTTATGAGTATATTCTAAATAAAATGACCACATGATGTTTAAGGTGATCGACTGAGATCTACAAACTCAAAGATGTAATTTTATCTTGGTTAGCCTGAAAGTAAATTGTAAAAGAGCAAGAACCTCTCAAACTTTCAAAGGAGTGTGACAAGAGGTATCTTATTTTCCAGATGGTCACTTACAATGACTGTTTCGTTGGCTTGAGGCTTAAGACATCTGTCAACGACGTCTACCTATAATGACATTCGAAAGAAAATATTTCTGGTTGTAGGAGTAAATTTTCTCGTTGATAAACACCCAAGGAAAGGGGCTCTTGGGCAAAATACAATAAACGTTAGACTGTTATCTAATCAGTAGATTCCTTCAACAATGGTCAAAATTCTTCTTTCTCTGATCATTCCATATTTGGAATTGGTTGTGTATTACCACACGGTAGTTTTTGTAATAATATCATATAACCACTTCAGTTTAGACTGAGAACAATGAATGACTAGAAGCGTTTATTGTTATCTATTAGTCACGTTTCGTAGTTTCTGTAATAAAGTTAAAACGAAAATATAAATAATTCACATGAGTTTCTTGACTTTCTTCATTTTATTTCGACAGTGTAAATTGCTAGAGATAATGTAATGGTGTAAGAAATACTATGGTGGAAGGTTGTCGACTTTTTTCCCTTTAGAAGGCTAATTTACGTCATGATTAAATACCTAAACACTGTTGCAGATCATGTACTCTTCCCAGACAATGCGGCATATTTCCACCCTAATGAGTAAAACGTCTTCCATAACGATACGTAACCATAAACTGTGATAATGTTATCCAACATTAGCTCAAATACCATGACAGTGACTTAAAATAGTTTATTTAGCTAGTACATTTGACCAGTGTATAATTAACATTTAACTACGCAAAAAAAAATGTAGAAAACAACCAGATAATAACAGTAGACAAAAAGACGTAGAGTAAAAGACAAACATAAACACAGGGGAAATGGAGGTAGCTAGGTAGCTTAGGATATGGGGAAAAAAGAAAAGAAAAATCCATAATAAAGCTATATAGAAATTGACTAAAGCAGACAAAATAAATGAAATATTTAATAAATGTAGACGAATAATACAGAAATATGAAATAGGACGAGCAAACAGATAACTAAGAAAAATTGTTTGGCGCCAAGCTGCACAATAGTCTATTTGTGCATTGTTCATCACGGGGAATCGAACCCTGCATTTTGGAATTATAATTTCGGAAACGTACCACTAACCTCCTGGCATACGATAAAAAAAGTGCTAGAAACCTGAGGTAAGAAAAGGGGCATAGACCTTATGCAGTTACACAAAACAAAAGATAGGCAAGAAAAAAAAGGAACTCGGAAACGTATAAATAAGATAAACGAACTTTAACTAAACTCGAAATAAATTAGGAAATACTAAAAAAAAGTTAGTGATTACCCACGGTAACGATAATGTTAATATATAGATTTGACTTAAGAATATTGAATGAAACAATCTCTCACTCTCTCTTTGGTTAAGGAAAGAAAGTGTAGAAAAGATGAATGCATGTAATTTATTTCGATTCCTGCCAGGGCCTGGATGTTAGGGCACTCGACGGATGGTAAAGGATTTGAATCCCATCCTTTAATATGCTTCTGTCCCTTTCAGCCGTGGGGGTGATATAATGCTACAATCAATCCCACTTTTTGTTGGTAAAGACTAGCCAATGCGTTGACGCTGGGTAGTGATGAATAGCTGCCTTCTCTCTAACATATCACTTCAATATTAGGTACAGGTAGAACAGATAGCTCTCAAGTAACTTTACTCAAAATTCAACAAACAAATAAATGTATTTTACGATATCTGGTATGGGAATATACTGACGTAATTCGCCTAAAATACAATATCTGTCAATGCGTAAAATATAGCATAAACAATTGAATCACATAGATTTAAAACACACAGATATATGCTATAGAAAAAGAACAGACAGCGCTATCTCACAAAGGGCCAGGTCAGACAAAAGTGCCCAAGGGAATACTGTTTACGTAGAGAAACCGAATTAATGCTAAAATATTCAGCAATATCCAAAAACCTTAAATATTTAAGAGTTTCTGCCAGATAGCTCAGTCTGATAAGAATAACCAGTCGAGGACTAAACTAGACAGGGATAGACACAGTTTATAACTGACAGAATGCTAGGACAGCTGAAGATGAAGAAAAAAGAACTAAGATAGGTGGAATTATCTAATAGGATGCTAAGACAAATAAAGATAACTGACAGAGACTTAAAACTGTAAAAGTACTTGCATGAAAGCTAAGGCAAATGGAGGTAATAAACAGTACTAAAACATAGAGATATAAACTGCTAATGATTAAGATAACTGACAGGATTCTAAGATAGAACGAGGTTAGAGACAAAGATCTTAGAAAGGATGAGGTGTTTGACAGATTAATACAACAGACTGAGATAGTTGCTGAAGATTAAGATATTTGATAGGGTGCTTAGGCAGAAAAAGATTAGTACAAAGAGTTTAGAAAGGCTGGTATATTTGGCAGATTGATACGACAGACGAGATATTTGCTGAAGACTAAGATGGCTGACAAGTTGATAAAATAGACGGAGATAACTGCTAAAGATTGAGATAGCTGACAGTAAATTGAAAAGGCGATTAAGAATAGAAAAGGTGCAAATATCCATCCGTTTGGTATAAAATACCAACAACTGAGACAAACATAAAATAGAAAAGAGACAAAATTTACTATCAAAAGTGAAAACAGACAAAATAAACTGACAAGTCAACAAAATAGAAACAGATTTAACTTAGGGGTAATATTATATATAGAATTTCGATATTATTGAAAGGACCAAAATGAAGAAAAAGCAAGTTCAGATACCCGTAAAAGAGAAGATTAAACCATGGTTTCAAAATAGGAAATTAAAAGGGACTGAAATGATAATTATAGCGATTAAACAGACAAGACAAAGTGTTTAGACGAAGATATTTGATAGAAAGCTAGAAGATATGGAGGTAAACAAAAAAGACATATGAAACAGGATAGCTAGGAGTTAAGATAGATGAAGACAGGTTTAACGGAATATAAGAAGGAAAGCAAATATACAGGATTTGTTTGTATGTTGTTACGCACATAGGGCTTCACAATGAGCTATCTGTGCTTTGCCCACAGCAATTATCGAAAACCGATTGTTAGCGTTATAAGCCCTCAGATTGACCGTTGATCAACCAGAAAGGAGAGGGGAATTGAGAAAGGAAGGCCAAAAAGCAGAGATAAAGTGACACAGGGATAAAACGGCCCGGAATTACTGTTAGGAATATGAAACAAACAGAACTTACTAACCTAAGTATAAAACGGCCTCATAATTGTTAAGAAAAGAGAGAGACAGAGAGAGTAAACTATTAAAATCTGGTAAAAAAAAACACAAAATCTTAAAAGCCGGAAAAGCCATATTAACAGATAAAAGGAACAATGGCAATTAAGAGAGAGAGAGAGAATATTCAAAGTTATTTACTACAACAATAGATCAAATTGCTATAAAACATAGACTCTGAGACAGAACCGACATGAGAAATAAAATAAAGCAAACTACATTGAACAATAGGTAGAGCACAACTAACATTTGTAAGACAACAAGAACATAGAAAGGTAATAAAAGAGATAAATTATGTAACCAATGGAACGTAGCGAATTCCTATAAAGAGCCATCAGGTAGACATAAGTAAATGATAATGAAAGGAAAATAAATCCAGTAAAACAAAAGAGGAGATAGGTAGTCTGAATAAACAAAAGCCTTAGGAACGTTAAAAGTTGCAAAACATAAAACAACATGATAAAAGATGAATAACAAAAAATAAATCTCCAAATAGATAGTGCGTGAGTATAGTGATAGGCAGATCTGTAAATGTAGAAAACGGTGGGATACTGGTGCAAGTGAGTAATGTTACTTTCAGTTCACATCTACATAAACTCAATTCTAAATGCTAAATAACCTGACGTAAAGAATGAGAAAAAAACACATTTTTTGTAATGAGTTTATTATTAGAAATTTGTGGAATCTTTCAGCACACAGAAAAATATCCACGAATGTTGACGATATATGGGAGTGGATTGATTTTACCCTAAGGAACCTTATAGTGCTATTAGAGTTTCAGGAACAAACTGAAACACATTATTATCAAAGCTCTTTAAAGCAGTTTTAATTGGAGAGACTCGTAATCTCATATATATTTTTTCAGAATTAAAATAATACTCTTTTCTTAATTATCAATACTCTATTGTTTAGTAGAGTTTCTATACATCTTACAATGCAAGTACGTGCTTTCTTGCAAAATTAAGATATTCGTCATTAAAAACAATTTTACGTAATTAGTGGGTTAACAATTTACAGAAAATATATATGTATGCGTAACAAATAAGGTTAAATAACATAATAAGTAAAATCTGTTACTTAATCAATGAGTTGATACTTAAAGAACCACTGGCGAGTAAACTGACTGTGGAAAATGGTATTTAATATAAAATATCTAATTAATCACTAGCATTTGTGAAAAAGTATATCTACGTTGAAAAGGATATTTGAATACAATTGTCCCTGTATGATTGAGGGAAAATAAAATTAACTCAGTCCAGTTATTATTAATAGCGAAGATTTATTAATAAAGATGAAATAATCATTGTATTAAATATTTATTCGGACATAATTATACGGTTAGTCCGCTATTTTTAATTTCAAATCTTATACAAATTATTCCTACTTCAGAGCTTCAGTTATATGAGATTTCGTTTTAAGTTCCGTGTGTGTGTAATATTTGTTTTACACGCTTTTCTCTGAAGGGTGTTGATGGGTGTAGCGGGTGATATCCATTGAGAATGTAACAGTATTAAGACTGTTCCTTTCACTTTAGCATTGTCTTTTGAATTGAATCTATTAACATGAACTTAATTAATCACACGTAAGGCAATACATGGTATGCCGAACACACTTGCTGTATTAAGTATTGTTCATCGATGAACAGGCTTACCTTGAAGATGCTGGAATACTCTTAAAATACAGACTACACCGGTGAAATTGACTAAACGAAACAATCGCATCAAACAAGTCTGTTTCTGCCATGAAATCAGCATGTATCATTGTGCACAATCCAATACTGGAAACTAAATGGTAAATATTAATATTTTTAGCAATCACATTCAGGGAATAAGCATTGGAATTACTTTCAACAGAAACTGAACGCCATGAATCTAAGAATCCCAATATAAATTCGCTTTTAGGAGTCCTGGCACTCACAAGTTGCATCAAACAAGCGTTTTCGATGTATTTTAAAGTTATCCAAGACGAACCAACCTATTTTCAGTAAATCTAATTAAAATGCTTATAAACCATGTTGAGTCGACAGAAACAGAGGCCACAGCTCAACTGGGGATTAGCGGAAATATAACTTTTTAGTGATCAATATTTAACATTAAGAAAATAAATTGAGCTCCCATGTCTGATAATGTACTTTAATAAATATGAGAAAAATATTGGGCTTGGCCAATAATTTCAAAGTAATTTAGCACATTTTTTGTTGTTGTTATAAAATACGCTAATTCGATTAACTCTATGTAATGAACAATATACTATGGTTTGGCTTGGGGGTAATAAGGTTTTGATGTTAATTCCATTAAATTAAAACTTTTATCACAAATTTAATAAAACGTCTCGATCATTTATTACTTTCTGTCTGATTGCTCTTGTTCTGAGAACAAAAACCTAAATCATGCATTTATATATTGTTTACTGCTGGTTCGGTTTTCTTCCTACCGTAATGAGGTAAAACAAATGATTCTGGGCTTAAAAGGGCTTACCATTCTAAAATTTACACTTCAGAATAAAATTATGCATCTCATGGTATTTTGATCATTAGCCAGCAGAATACATATAAAGTAAACAATGAACATTTGTAAAGGTATCTGAATTGCACACAAATTTACTTAATGATGAGTTAGGTTTCAGTAAAGTTAACTTTTTGATTTGTCAGTCAGTTTAACAGAGAAAACAGCTTGGTAGGAGCAAATTTATCAAACCAGTTCAGCAGATAAAACAGTTTGGTAGGGGTAAATTTGTCAAATCAGTTCAGTAGATACAACAGTTTGGTAGGGGTAAATTTATCAGATCACTTCAGTAGATAAAACAGTTTGGTAGGGGTAAATTTATCAGATCAGTTCAGTTGATAAAACAGTCTGGTAAGGATATTTTAACATATATTCTGTAAAGTTTGAGAAAATAAAATAAATGAACGTTGAACTAAACCGAATTACAGATAGATAAAAATACACAAATAAGAGAGTGGTTTAATATATATTTTTGGGTTAAAAATTAAATAATACATTTTACAAATTCCAAGTCCTTCAACAAAGCTGGAAAAGAATAACATCCTAATTATTCTTGGCTGAAGATGTGAAAGTTCTTGAAGTTTTAAACTTCGAGTATGTAATTCTAATATCCATACCCTTAAAATAACCTTTCAGTTGTATGTACACAAATATTCATCATTGCATTAAGATTATCGCTAATAATTGAATTATTAATTTATTGTGTAAATTGTATAGCAGAGACAGCTGGTATAAGTATTAAAAACTTTAATTAAAATAAAGTAAAAGAATAACATTTCGACCTTCTTAGGTCATCTTCAGGTTAACAAAGATAGTTTGAAACTGACCGTTACTGGGCACATGTCTTAGGGACGAGAGTGTGAACAGGTACGAGATTGTAGGGGCGTAGCAGTTAGATGTTAGGTGATTAATATAGGTATAAAGGTATAAAGATGACATAATTAAAGTTTTTAATACCCATACTAGCCGTCTCTGCTATACATTTTTGCTTCAAGTGAGTTTCTCGTCATTAATATTGTGTGAAGTATCAGATAGAACGTCTTTATAATGAGATAAGATTTGATACAATCAATAAGAGAGACTATCCTTAAGAAAATTTAACAAAAATAGTCTAAACCCTACTTTTACCAAAGAAATATTCAAAACATCTAAATTTTCCATACTAATTACTTCTATTTATACTGAAAAGAAGCTTTCAACATAACTTGTTTGATGTCGAGACGTCAAAAAAGTGTTATAGGAAATTTATAATCATCACCATTATTACCAGTGATGAAAAACGCGTGTCTCCATCATCTATCATTCCTGTTGTTCTAGAAGAAGAAAGTTTAAAACACAGTGTTAGCGATTTTCGTATATAGTCATGTTAAAATTTAAGATGCGGTTTTATTAAATATACATGGCAATATATTAAAAATATATGCAATTTCGCATTATGTCATTACTCATCAATATTCACAAAAAACATTATGAAGTCTTAATGAGTAAGCATGCACACACGTGAATAATATAAAAATAGGATTAATATTTGCAAGCATTTCATCCTTTGTTTAATAAAAAATTAACTGATATGGAGAATAAAGTGAAATTGATCAATGTAATTCCAGGTAGTGGTCAATTTAATATCAGGTAGTGGTCAAGGCAATTCCAGGTAGTGGTCAATGTAATTCCAAGTAGTGGTCAAGGTAATTCCAAGTAGTGGTCAAGGTAATTCCAGGTAGTGGTCAATGAAATTCCAGGTAGTGTTCAAGGTAATTCCAGGTAGTGGTCAAGGTAATGCCAGGTAGTGGAACGTATATAAAGTACCTATGTCAAAAGGTTTCTTTTTTGGTTTTAAGTTTTATTCAGTATGGATATTTTAGTATACATTAAAACTACATGTATAGATATCGATATTTCTATATGAATGTGTAGTTTTTTTCATTACGTATTAACAAGTGGAACCTTGTTCTCGAAAGGATGTTTAGTATATCTTAAACATTGACATTTTGTGCTATCCAGCGAAAAGTATACAGACTACGCCTCCACAAAAGACTTCTCCCTCTATTAGTATGTTTTTGAAATATCTTGCAAATTACGATATAGAATAGCTTCACAGCAAGATCAGATTATGAGATTAACGTGATCGGATTAACTAGACACAATATCGGACATCATTTTAAGATAAAGTATCATTTGTAAGATTAAAAACTAAATTTGCTATATTTAATATGTGGGTGTGTGTTTGGGGTGGGTGGGGTGAAAAGCAGCCTTGAATATTATTTACTGGCAGGACATACTGCTCGTTTTTCAAAATTCCTCTAGAGGCTTCGTTCGCAAAATCAAATCACTGTTTAACTTACTGCATTATTATATCAAAATGTTGATACTAGGAAAACTCGATATTAATACTGTAAGTTACTAATTGTGTGATGAATGAAAAGTAACATTTGAGATTGAAAAGTAAAAGATTAAATTAAACTGTCCATTTGAAACTTAGATTCAACATATAGCTATTTAATCAGTGTTCCTATCCAGTGCAACATTTGGAAGGTATACAAATGTGAGCACACGTGTGAGATATGATCGTAAAACACGTATATCAACCTATACTGGAAATAAAAAAATCTTTACACATTACACCAGCAGAAATATCTTAAATGTTTTATGTTTTCATGACGTTTTTTTTCTTCTTTTGTTTTTTTATCTAGTCCTTTTTTAAATTTTGGATTCACCCACTAGTAACCTGAAGCTCAAGGCAATACAGAGTCCGCTGAGTGTTTGATAACCCCTATACTCTTGACTCAGATTGCTTCAAAACGGTAAAGAAATTTTCTAGAATTAAATTAATTTAAGTTGTTAATAGGTAAAACTTCCAACCACATTTTACGTTATAATTTGAAATAGTGGAAAATCCGGGGTTGGCGAAAGCTTATTTCTGATCTGAAAAGTGAAACATACGAGGAAGAAAGCTTCGTCATCATTTCGTATTCGTGGATAGTGTTTGCATTAATTTATCATGTACTGTGACTGTTAGTGCACAGAAATAAATGCATTAATTTCATGCTTGTGTAGATACAAATTTCCAAAACTGTTTCTTTGAACTTCGATTCTAAGCGTTCATCATATATTTGTAAGCTTTCAGTATAATCAGTTGAAACATTTATACGTTTTGTTGTTTTTTTTTTTTTTTACAGTAAAGCTACATTGTCTTATGTGCTGTGTCCAACGCGGGAAATTGCACCCCGCATTAGGGTGTTGTAAGTCCGTACACTTACCGCTGTCCCACCGATGGGCATATTTAAACATACTAGCTGTGATTATTATAATATTATGTTTAAACCATTGGAGGAGTTAGTTTAGACGTAGAGAAAATCTGGTTTAACTCGTGGAATCATGTTTATTACACCTTACTTCAACTGCTATCCTATACAAATCTGCAAAGTGTCCTCAGTATAAATAATGTTTTGCAGAGATCCATATTTAACAATGACTCCAGACTTTATTTCCAATCCAAAAAGTGACCCACAGAGATTTGATTATGTTAAGGTTGTTAACGTATGGTACAAATTGTGGTCTTCAGACAAGAAAACAGAGAAGCCAAGTGAGGAAACTGGTCTCAATACAGAACGCCTATGTCCTAACTAAACTTTTTCTTGAAAGCTAAAGCTTGTATTTAGTTCACATCAGATATTCAGGGTCAGCTGAAGGTAGCTGCACTAAGGAAAAACAGCAAAATATAGGAATACATGTTTACTCTTTAAAAAAAATATATAAAGTAAGTGTTTGTAGTCATATAATAGATATCGTTATCAGTGGATTCTAACTAACTATAATACATTTATAGACGTCAATGCAATAGCATTTCTAATAATAATAATATTAGCAGCTTTCTGGTACAATACGTTATGAGTAGTCTTGTTCTTTGATCATGAATTTCGAATAAGATTCCAATGAGATAGATATTAAATATGCATTCTCTATTCGGGAGTAGTAGAAAGAAGTATTGAATTTTTTGTTTTAATTTAATAGCATAGATGGATTAAAATGAAAAGTGACTTAGATTTTTTCCCTCCAATTTCTTTAATTACCAAGCAGGCTTCTGACGCCTGTTTTAGAACCAGAGGGAAACTGCCTTTAAAACAGGAATTGAAAGCTTGTTCAATAAATATTAAAAGCTATTTCGTTTGTCCCTTATATAAAAATATATATACTGACTGACAAATAAACTAAGGTTTAATATTATTTGTAAAAGTAATTTACGTACATACAGTTCATACTTTCATATCAGAATATCAATATTTGGAATGGAATTTGGATGGTTTGAGTGTAAAATTGAAGACCCGATTGCTGAATACAGAGCTCTTCGTTGTCCAACGTTAGCACAAACGCACATACAGACAGCTGCCGTACGCTTCCCTTGCAGGGATTCATTCCCCATCATGGTACTAGATAGTTAACGGGATCTGCTCTTCCATCTGACAATAGGAACTGATTTTGGGACGATCGATCCCTCAACATCATTGGTTGCTTAAGCTTGTCATTTCACTTTATAAAGCGCATGCTCCTCGCTGTTTATCCTGCGCGGGTAAAATCACGCAGCATAATGCGACGGTGGAATGTTTTATGCTGATGAAGAGGGGACTGAGGGTCCGACGTAAGGGCTTACCTTGCTACTCAACAGAAGACCCTGGTACGACACAAACGTTAGGTACCTTTGGCTCGCCTCCGCACAATTTTCTCTCTCATACCTCACTCGCAATCCAATTCTTCACATCAACTCAACTCCTATCACAATTGTGGTAAGTAGAAGACTTTCATTGTCCCTATAAGTTATAATAACCTTACATCAGAGATGAGTAAAGCAACGCTTCCCGTAATGTCAGTGTTAATCGTAGTATCCCCCTCGTCATTTCAGATTATAAGTTTATAAGTACCGTAAGCGAATTTTCCATTTCGCACTGTTAGACACTTTTTTGGTAATTATAGAATCTCAGCAAAAATCCCAGCTTTGTATTCACGGTTCTGGAACAAAATGCTAAAGTGAAAATTTTCAAGTTGAATATATGATTAGAGTACACAATGTTTTGTTTTTTCGAAGCAGTAAAATGAAAAACATTGTTATCAGGGCAGAACTCGCATTATCTATGCCAGCGTGACCCCTCTACTCAGATATCAACTATTACGCTTCATAACGTGTATAAAACAGAGTATTTATTATATCTTATTAAACTTGATCTTATTAAAGCGGTGCCGTCTGACCAAGCTCTCTATAATTCACGTGCTGGTTTCTATCTTGGCTGTATAACCTAAGAAAGCTATTGGAAGGTAGAAGATGGGAGAGATACCTAGTTGACCTATTAACCTTTTGATTATTTTTAAATCAATTTCGCTCGTTCATCTAAGAATCCCGAGATTTAATGGTGAACGCAACTTGAAACTGTCTTGTGGAACAAAACCTAATTGACCCCATGTTGCAGGAGACTGCTAAGCTAATGGCGCTTCTTAAGTAAGAAAGAAAATGTACGCATAAAGTTAATAGAGTAAATACAGCAATTAACGAGTAAACACAATAAATGTTAAACGTTTAACCAGTAACTCCAGCAATCTGTATCCACAAAGCTACTACAACACGTTTAACCAGTAACTCCAGCAATCTGTATCCACAAAGCTACTACAACACGTTTAACCAGTAACTCCAGCAATCTGTATCCACAAAGCTACCACAACACGTTTAACCAGTAACTCCAGCAATCTGTATCCACAAAGCTACTACAACACTTAAACTACGTATGTTTTACATTAATCTTAGAATATATTTAAGAATTAGACACGGTAGGCTTTACGTAGTCATTTAGATATTCGCAGTACAGAGCCACATTAAAAACGTACATTGTACGTTGACCTTTCAATAAACTGAAAACTGTTCTGATGATTTCCGCTTGAAATTAATCTATACTTTGATTTATTTAGTTAATATCTAGACAAGAAGTATTAATCATTGACCTCATGCTAAACTAAACAACGTTAGAAAAAAAAGGTATGTTTTTTTTTTTGTCCAAAAGAAATATTGTTGAATAAGAACATAACTGGTGCCACTTTGGAGTGGAAGGCTTGTATAAATTATTGACAAACCCATAACACGACTTTGAGGTTAAGTTTCGAGAAACAATAAAGGTAATATTATTAAATTTAACTTCGCGGTAATGGCAGGATCGTTGATTTATCTGTTCCTCAAGCGTTTCGCAACCTATCTACACGGGTGATTAAACATGTCGTGCCTATTGCTGGCAGCCGTATCAGGTGAGGTATTCGACTTAAGTCTTTTTTTTTTTTTCAAGCTTCAAATGTAAAACAAACTCGGTAGATATTTTTCGATTTCTACCATGTCATCTTTTTCTGCAGATCTTAAACTAAAAAAGAAGCTTTGGATGTTTATTTTACCCGGAATATGTTTTTATTTTCTTAAAAGGTATTTTATTCTTTTATCACACATGGCCCTGCATGGTCAAGTGGGTAGGTCATTTTTTGTTTAACTTGGGGCATGATAGTGGGTAAAACAATCTGTGGGTCGCGGGTTCGAATCCCCGTCCCACCAAACATGCTCGCCCTTTCAGCCGTGGGGGCGTTATAATGTTATGGTCAATCCTACTATTCGTTGGTAAAATAATAATCCAAAAGTTGGCGGTGGGTGATGATGACTAGCTGCCTTTCCTCTAGTCTTACACTGCTAAATTAGAGACGGCTAGCGCAGATAGCCCTCATGTAGCTTTGCGCGAAATTCATAACAAATCAAAACAATTTATCACACATATGTTGTTTCCCTAATATCCCACCTACAAGATATACACACATAAACAATTAAACTTAAATAAACTTCACCCACGTTATCTAGGAAAAAATTATCTAAGAAGATATGAAATTAATAACTATCGCTTTCAGTAACTAAACTGGTTTATCTAGCTCAATAAGTTGATTTTTTTGCAAGTTTTTATAATGACGAGTCTTTCATAGTTTTCAAGCGAGACCCAAAACTCGATTGATTTTGAATAATTCACTCTTCTACTTCAGGAGAAGAATAAATGGTGACAAGTCTTTCAGATAGTACAAAAACTGTAAGACCGTGAATTAAATAATAAAAGGTGATTTTCATTTTTCATTTAAACTGTAAGATGTTATAATAAAGTTTTATAACAGATAGAACTTATTTTCACAACCTTTAACCTTTCTTGATATAAAATGTAATTCGTACTCATGAATTGCATATTGCAAAGATATAACTTTTGCTGTTATAAATAAGTATTATATCGTTTTTAGTAACAATACACCCGTTCTTATTTTTATTAGATACTACTAGTAGAAATTTATTAGTAATGTTAGTCTCCTGTAATAGTAACAACAGCAGCCTGTCTGCCCGTACACTATGTTTTTTGTTTTTTTATGTTAGCAGCATTTAACAAAGGTTGCGCATCAGAAAAGCACTAGGATATCACGACAGTTCATGAGTGTTCTTCCATATTATATCTGGCGATAATAAAACGTTGTTGAAACACTGTAACTTAGTTGCTATATTAAACTAGTAATACAATTTTCTTCGTCGTCGTTCAAGACGTCTCCAGGCTTTATTAGTTAGTGTATTTATGTTGTATGACTTGACCACATCCCACCTATTAGGCTTTCCTGGCGTTGGAGCGATTCACAGGCTAAGGGAGATTTAAGGTAAGGCAAATATTAAAAAAAAAAAATTAACGACAAAAAATTATCAATGAGTTTTTTTTTTCTGTTTTCATCTTCTTTCATGACAAGCTGCCAGTTTTGTACTTATCAAAAAAGCTCTAAAATTATATCAATCGCTTACCGCTACCAGAAATATTAAACGTTTTTTGGTGGGCCAGCGATAAGTTCACGGCTGACTTACAACGCTAAAATCTGTGGTTCAATTCCCTGTAATGGTGAGAACACAAATTGCCCATTGAGTAGTTTTGCATTATTCTTCTTTTTTAAAGGGCCCGAAATGGGCCAGGTTAGGGTATTTGACTCGCAATCTGAGGGTCACGGGTTCGAATCCCCGTCCCAACAAACATGCTTGCCCTTTTATTCGTGGGGGCATTATAACGTGATGGTCAATCCCACTATTCGTTGGTAAAAGAGTAGCCCAAGAGTTGGTGGTGAGTGGCGATGACTAGCTGTCTTCCCTCTAGTCTTTCACAGCCAATTTAGGGACGGCTAGCGTAGATAGCCCTCGTGTAGCTTTGCGCGAAATTCAAACCAAACTTCTTTGAAGAAACATTGAACATGGTTCACAAATCGTCCAGTCTCTTTACCTACCTTAAACAATTTTTTGATTATTCATCATGTATGTTACTTTAAAAGGAATATAAGTAGGAATGTGACTTTAAACAGATGTTTTATCTACACTGATTTTTTCCAAAATAATTATTTACTGCACAAAAATTTAAAAAGCACCTTTATCCTTTTCAACTTTAACGTGAAAGAATACACATGTATTTAACAAATAGTATTGTCTCCAATGGCACAACTGTAAATCTCAAAACTTATGACGCTAAAGACTGGATTTCGATACCCGTGGTAGGCACAGCATTGATAGCCCATTGAGTCTTCATCACAAATCTTTTCAGTGTTATTTTTCATTTCTTGACATGCAGATTATTAGTACCTTGTTTCCACAGTTTCCACGTCCCCAAAATGCGATAACGGGGCGCGAAGTTTTGGAAACTCAGCTCCATAGTCCGGCTAACCATTGGGCCACAATCTGTCCCGTATGTGAAATGAATAATATTATATTACATTGGATAAAAATATACTTTTTTAAAGAGATATTTATGTTAGGGATACAAATGATAAAAATATTATAGTTATTTAGTTAAAATTAGCTGAAATCTGATTTCTGTAGAGTACATAAATAATGTCATATTATGTGTAATAATAACACTTGTGACCTTAATTTTTCGACGATTTATTTTGTTTTTGATTTTAAAAAGTGCAATGTTATTAGACTGCATGTTAATCCATCACATGTGCATAGACCTAATTGAAAAATGAGATCACTAAAAAAAAGAAAAAGATTCAAATAGCTGAAATAGTGGAGAATAAAATGACTTAAATGGTGTCATATATTCAATGCGGTGACAGAATTGC
>NW_013666068.1:441729-458913 GCF_000517525.1 Limulus polyphemus | reverse complement strand
GAGGAAAGGCAGCTAGTCATCACCACCCACAGCCAACTCTTGGGCTACTCTTTTACCAACGAATAGTGGGATTGGCTGTCACATTATAACGCTCTACAACGGAAAGGCTGCTTTAAAAATGAACAGAATGTTTTTAGTAACATAACAGCATTGCAAAATTACGTCCAATTCTTTCAGACACTTTTACCGCAGTGCAACTTAATGTAAAAATTAACAAACTTTGTTTGTTTGTTTGTAATTAAGCACAAAGCTACACAATGGGCTATTTGTGCTCTGTCAACCAAGGGTATCGAAACCCGGATTCTAGCGTTGTAAGTCCGCAGACATACTGCTGTGCAACTGAGGGGCTAAAAAAATAACAAACTTTTGTTTGTTTGCTATTAAGCACAAAGTTATAAAGTTATCTGTATTGTGCCCACGATTTTTAACGTTATAAGACCTCAAACTTAACGCTTAGCCACCTAATAAAAGTGAGAGAAAATTTTGAAAATTGTTTTGTTGGTTTTATTGAAAATCAGGCCTAATTTTGAACTATTTTTATTTTTATACGTTATGCAATAAAATATTTATACGGTTCCCAACATATTTTCGTGTTTACCTATTTTTCGATCCAAATATACCTCCAGTGGCACAGCTGCATGTCTGCGGAGTTACAACGCTAGAAACAGGTTACCTATACCCGTGGTGGGCAGAGCATAGATAGCCTATTGTGTAGCTTTCTGCTTAACTACAAACGACCCAAATGTTTATTACAGTTGTGCCTGTTCATCAGCAGTTCAGCGAATCGATTCAAAATCATTTGTTTTGGAATTACAACGCTAGAATCCGGGTTTTGATACTCGTGATGGGCAGAGCATAGATAGCCCATTGTGTTACTTTGTGCTTAACTTCAGACAAACAAACTGGAGAGACAAATAGATTCTACCTGAGCAACTTGTTTTAGTTAAAAGGAACATGAGGTTATATTCTATAAGTAACTTTATGTATGGGTTAATATGAACTTCACATTTACAGAACGATGTATTATGTGTTAGTGTTTTAATGGAAAATAATTCAAGAATTTCTCCTTTGGCCTGGTGGTTAGATCGCTCAGCTCGCAATCAACAGGTTTTGGGACCAAAACCGGCGTCAAACATGCTCGTCCTTTTAACGGTGAAAGTGTTATAATCTGACAGTCAACTTCATTATTCTTTGGTAAATAGTAATTTAAGAGTTGGCGGTTTGTGCTACCAACCATTGGCCTTCTCTGTGGTCAAAATAATTAAAAAATCTAGGTTTTGTACAAATATTGTTGTCCTGTATTATATAAATATCCGCTTTTAGACACGAAAAATAACTCTTATGCAGAATTATATAAGAACATACAAGCACTTATAATCGTTGTCCTTGTTTTGTTTTATATGCTAAAAGCTTACCATGACCATGAACCTTTTACTTTATAAGTCGTTGTGTGAAATAAGAAAAAAATATATTTAAAATAAGAAAATAAGAGTTCTATGATACAAAAAACAATACAGTTCTGAAAAAATTGGTAACAACGAGCTTAAACTTTTTGCCTTGAATATTAGCAATTTAGGGACACTTTAATGGGAAATATCCTATAAGCTGCTGTGTATAATACCAATATTCATCTGGCTTAATAACTTCAAACTATTATTTATATTATTTTTTCTTAACTTAGTGACGAGTCTGCAGTCTTATAACGGTAAAGGTTGGGTTTCAATACCATGATGGGCAAAGCACAGATAGCCCATTGTGAAGCTTTACGCTTAACAACAAACCGAACTCATCATAAATACGTTGAACGCTCTGAGCAGTTAAGTTTAATGTAATTCCATGGAAACACACTCACATTAAACTCCTTTTATTTTTTTTAGAACAATCGCCTTTGTGAACGTGCGAAACAGCACATTCGTCATTCGGATATAATACTACGTTGTAGCACAGTTTGATCGAATTCCTCCAGCGCGCTTTACTGGTAAATGAATAATTTATAGATCCACTGTTTGAATGTTAAGCACAAAACTACACAATGGGTTATCTGTGCTCGGATGTCGAAACTCGATTTTTAGCGTTATAAGCCCTTAGACTTACAGATGAACCACCAGGAGGGCTAATAATTTATGGATTCACTGTTTGTGAGAAGAAAGTCTTTAATAACCTTGATATTTGAGAGATTTATCTTGTTTTGAAAATCGTTTCGCACATTGCCCTTTTAAGACAAACCTTGTATACGTAAAGTGACTATATAGAAAAAAATTCGAAACTTCATACGTATTCATACTGATCGACTGTTATATCAGACTTTCCCAGTAGATTGGTTATGTCATTGACCCATCATTTTACATCCTGGTTTCTTACATTTTACAACATCTGTCTGTCTGTGTAGCTATCTAAACGAAAAAGTTTGTTTAGGTGCTGTTGAGCACAAAACTACACAATGGGCTGTCTATGCTGTGCCTGTCACGGTTTTTAGTGTTATAAACTTTTATATATACTTATCGCTGAGCTAACGGGGGTAAAAGAGTGTGTGAGTGTTTCTACTTATAGAAAAACCACATTGGGCTATCTGTTGTGTCCACTGAAGGTAATCGGAGCCCTGATTTTAGCGTTGTAAATACATAGAGCGAGGGACAGGGGTAAAAGAAAGAAACTGACATAATTTACTTATCCAAATCCGTTGTTTCTCTGATAACTGGAGGTAACATTTAAAAGAATACATTCTTCTCAGGGCAGTTCTGTAATTTTTTTTGGCCTCCTCTAAGATCGTGTGTATCTCTCTACGAAAATGTTAATAGTACTTGTAAGTTTCGATTTTTTCCCCAGGTAAGACAGTAATTTTACGAACTTAAAACGCTAACATCCGGTGTTCAATTCCCGCGGTCGACACAGCAGATTGTCCAATGCGGCATTGCTCTAAAACAAACAAACATGTTGAAAGTGTACTCAGTATCGTCGTTTTTAACAGTTAACTTAGAGTACAGACAAACTTGGTGTATAAGGAAAAACTGCCAGAAAAATCCATTTGATTAAGGTTTACATACATCTTCATTAGTTCTGGCTGAGAAACCAAATCAAGCTACTATTATTTCGATAACAACGAAGAGAGAGTAAGAAAACTTGTACATTCTCTTTGTTTTTTATTTTGTATCTACACCACGGGAAATATAATGGTAATAATTACTACAATGTCGTTTTACGTAATATGAAATTGAGTTTATCCTTGACTAAAATTCTGAGATAGGTTCTGTGAAAACTGGCATTAAATTATATTACTCAGGGCTTATACCCCCTGCTGATAGTCATTATCTCGTGACGTTCCACGTGAGGTCTTTGTTATATCAACGTCAATTTACGGTTTAAAAACCCCTGAATAAAACGACAATGATAAACGGAATAGCGTGCACAAAGAAATTACAAAGTAGGTTAACGATTGCAACATGCAATAACATAGATGTATTCAAGGACCTCGTTAAGAGATAGTTTGTACAACAAACTAAACCTCCAACTAGAAAAGTTGGGTGTCATTAGTTTTATGGATGCTATGCTGGGTGGAGTATAACAATAGAATTAGCTCAAATTCCGGAAATCCCAACATTACAGTACGTGTTTGCGGTTTCGGACGCTCACGCCCAAACTTCCATTGGTTAATATATCAGATCTTGAGGAGTTTCGTAATTTAGAAATATACTTTTTGTATCAACGCTAATACGAAAATAAAAAGGTACGCCATTTTTATCATGGTATTTCAACGTTCAAAAACACGTTTAAATATAGGTATATTTATGTGTGTTGATGAAGAGAGAGAGTTAGATATCAACTTCCACATACGTATGTTATAATGTCATAACGAAAGGTGACTGGAGATTAATTAACGCATGGTGATTTTCAGTTGTGTTCTCCTTATCTACAAATAGCCAATGCTTGCTAAGCTAGCAATAAATTATTTGACTGTCACTAATCAATGTAATTTTTGATACCACATTTTGCATATTTTAAAACTCCAAGCAATACGAGTTGACCGTGTACTTGGTTTTTGGACAGTTAGAATATAATAAAGGTTTAGTAGATTTTTGTTTGTTTCTGTTTTAAAAAAGGACAAATATATTAATATAAATATTTTGTCTAGACTGTCTACTCTGCCATCTAGTAAGCAAAAAGGTAAATATTACAAGTGTTATTTCCAATATCATTCTAATTATCAAAAAACTATGTTAAATAACTCATTATTCTTCCATAAAAGTTATTCTTCGAAGTGAAAACTAGATTGAAAATGTAACGCCAACTACTGTTAACAAAAGTAGATTGAAAATGTTGTAACGCCAACTACTGTTAAGAAAAGTAGATTGAAAATGTTGTAACGCCAACTACTGTTAAGAAAAGTAGATTGAAAATGTAACGCCAACTACTGTTAACAAAAGTAGATTGAAAATGTTGTAATGCCAACTACTGTTAACAAAAGTAGATTGAAAATGTTGTAACGCCAACTACTGTTAAGAAAAGTAGATTGAAAATGTAACGCCAACTACTGTTAACAAAAGTAGATTGAAAATGTTGTAATGCCAACTACTGTTAACAAAAGTAGATTGAAAATGTTGTAACGCCAACTACTGTTAAGAAAAGTAGATTGAAAATGTAACGCCAACTACTGTTAACAAAAATAGATTTTTCTCATTCATTAGGTTTCATTTATAAAATGGCTAATATAATATCAATATAAAAAGGAAACTGTAAAGTTTTAACATCTCCCTACTTAATTATGAAACATATTGGTGCATATATAACGGTCATTAAATATAACGGCTATGCATAAGATTGATATAAGAAAGTAATAAAAAAGTAGAAATAAAATGATCTAACCTTAAACTTGATCAGAAACTTGTATCACAAGTAAAGAAAATCTAAACCATACTTGATGTAACTTGAATTAATCAGTCTAATTTTCAAAACTTAGTTCAGAACCCAACTTTCTATCATGACAAATAAACTGGAAAAAACTTTTAAGTGTAACGGTTCATTTCTTATAGGGGGGAGATCATCCACGAAAATGTATGAGCTGTAAAGTTTTGAAAATAACGACATCGTTCTAAATATATCCGTAATGTCTGTATAGTAAATACTGAACAACAGTGTAGTCTTTTATTACATAAAACGTTGAAGTGTAACATTACATAGCCTTGTTGTCTTCGATTCATAATTGTTCACTTATTCGTTTTTAAAGATGAATTAACTAGAGAGGTCACCTTCTATTATAAATTAATAACTAAAAAAAAACCCTAATCTGGTTTATACATGTTAACTTTCATTACGTGTGGGTTGACTGTCAACGCCCTTTGTATAATAATAGTCAATCATGTAACATCCAAGTTGACGTCATCTTTAGAAGGCCTTAGTGGAAACGTGAGCGTACCTGACGTGTAAAACCTTTAACTATCGATTCCTATTTCATGGAATAGGTGGTTGCGTAATGCTTCAGTTGTTACAACTTGTTTCTCTTTGTCCTTTATTTTAAGGTTATTATTTGCGTGATATAACTGATAGTTTTAAACTTCATTCAATATACGAACTAGAACAGATTGTAGTAAATCGAAACAGTTGAATAAATTATCTCACAGTAGTATTGTTTTACTAAATATTTCATGGTCTAATTACGAAGCAAGTAGAACATTGAATTCCAATCACTACCTGATAGTTGCCTAATGGTTAGAAGGACGAATGGTGTTTCAGAATTTTATTTATTTTAAGTGGG
Source organism: Limulus polyphemus (assembly GCF_000517525.1). Lineage (NCBI taxonomy): Eukaryota > Metazoa > Arthropoda > Merostomata > Xiphosura > Limulidae > Limulus > Limulus polyphemus. The sequence continues at coordinate 453,164 of NW_013666068.1, read as the reverse complement.
CTTGAAACTTATTTCTTCAACTGAATTCTGTACAGTACTGGGTAAAAGTTTTAGTGCAGGAAAAAAAGTGGGGAAATCTTATCCTGTAGCCATTGTACAACAACATTCTCTGAACTAGCAAGAATTTCATTTTGTAACGACGTAGGAAAATGTATAATACTGTAGAGCAAACTCATGCTAAAAATCATACTACAAGGTAAAACCAGTTTTGAAGAGAGCCAATGTCAAAATTCCTAATAATAATTGTCATTCACGACGAAATTAATGATGTAGATCCAAGACAAAATTGAAATCGTAGAGCCAAACTAGATCCAAAGACACGTGGAAAGAAAACATTACTTTACTTAATGAAAACTTTCTTCTAGACCTAATGTGACGTTACGTGGGAACAAATGTATCATGTCGAGTCGATGTAGCATTACATGAAAATTATCAAATACAACAATGACAAAACTTATTCTTCATAAGCGTAATATACATTAGATGGCATATTTTCTCCACGGAGTCAAAAAACGTATTTGGTAATAATTGTCTCTATATACACAAAGGCTTTATTTTGCATGACGAAAAGCACTCTATTAGTCACATTAAATGGAGAGAGTCACTTTTCACGTTAAACAGCAAAACCAATCTTTTGTAATAAATTATTGCACTATGTACCAACAGTCACAATGCAGACACACACAAAAAACAACTGAAACGTAAGGCTAAACTTCAAAACTGTATAATTTAAAACCAAAGTCATATTACATGGCAAAAGTCATATATTAGAATCAAATTAATCTTGTAGTGCTGAAATAATAGATAATTGGTAAAGCCCGGCATGGCCAGGTGGATAAGGCGCTCGACTCGCAATCTGAGGGTCGCGGGTTCGAATCCCTGTCCCACCAAACATGCTCGCCCTTTTAGCTGTGGGGGCGTTTTAATATGACGGTCAATTCCACTATTCGTTGGTTAAAAGAGTAACCCAAAAGTTGGCGTGATGACTAGCTGCCTTCCCTCTAGTCTTACACTACTAAATTAGGGACGGCTAGCGCAGGTAGCCCTCATGTAGCTTTGCGCGAAATTCAAAAACATACAAACGTGTTGGTAAAAATAGGTATGCGTTTACGTTGTTTTGAGAAACACATACTTAGGTTGCTGGTTGAAAAATCTTACCTTTTCTGTTAAATTAAACAGAATCAAAAATCAACCTAAACGTTTTCACTCTTTTACAGCGTTGAATGTATTAATAATGGTAATCGTGTACTTGTATATGCAAGAAGTATGTTAAACATTACAATAAAACAAAAACAATGTGAACGAAAATTCATTTAGGAAATTGATTCGATGCATATGTAAACAGCAGTATTTATAACTTTAATGTTACTGGCATCACACGACCTTACTTGTATCATTCTTGAGTAATAGACTTGATATTGGGTACTTTAAACTTCGTTTAATAAACGACTTGGTCTGATACTTCAAAGTTAAACTACACCTATCATTAATTTAGAATTAATGAGCGGAAAACGAGATAGTAGTCGACAACACCGCCGATAACGCGGAATGGAATTGATTGCCACGATTATAACACACACGCGACTGAAAGTACGAAGCGTATTGAACGACATATAGCTGGCTCAAACCTTGAACCTTCTGATCTGCAGCTCGCTACTCTTACTACTAGGTCATGCTTTCCCATCTTACAAATACATCAGTTGTAAATATTAAAACGTTTCAGGAAGAATTTAATGTTTTAATTTGTTAATCGATAAGGCATTTCCAGCTAAATAAAAGGAACCAACTGTATGGAGTGGGTTGATGAGTTTAGTGGTAATAAGTTGATCTAGTTTACAATTATCGTATTAATCGATCTGGTGTTAACAATACCAGGTAAGATTTAAGAATATTAAGTATACTTTGGTATTAATAATACCAGATAAGACTTAACAATATTAACTATACTTTGGTATTTACAATATCAGGTAAGACAATAATATTAACTATACTTTGGTATTAACAATACCAGGTAAGACTTAACAATAGCAACTATCCTTTGGCATTAACATTCGACTATTTCAGAATTAACATTATTAACTAGTTTAGTATAAATATCAAACAATTATAGTTTATTAGGGGTTGAATATTTTAGTATTAAAATGTTAACTATTTCAGAATTAACAGTATCAACTAGTTTAATATATATATATATATTAATTGTAGCCCAAGAATTAGTGGCGGTTAATGTTGACTAGCTGTCTTCCCTCTAGTTTATCAGTTAAAACTTTAAGACGGTTATAGACAGAAGTAATTCTTGTGTAACTTCGCTTGAAAATTCCAAAAACAAACCTCTAGGCCTTAAATTAGTCGAGGATTTGTAAATCACTGTGATATAGGTCTTAACGTGGCAGTGGATTTATAAATCATTGTATCCTAGGTTTCAACTTGGTAAAATATTTATAAATCATTGTCCCCTAGATTTTATCTTGGTAGAAGATTTATAAATCATTGTCCCCTAGGTTTCAACTTGGTAGAATATTTATAAATCATTGCTAGGATTTAACTTGGTAAAAGATTTATAAATTATTGCTAGGTTTTAACTTGGTAGAAAATTTATAAATCATTGTCCCCGATATTTGAACTTGGTAGACAATTTATAACATTATGTATTTCATTATCAACTTAAGGCCTGCCAAACATGTGAATCAGTTAAAATAAATTGCGTTTTTGGTAAATTAATATTGAGTACTTCAGTTGGTCCCCAGTGGCACAGCGGTAAGTCTCTAGAGTTATGATGCTAAAAATCGGGTTTCAATACCTAATGTGTAGCTTTGTGCTTAACAACAAACAAAGCATATCAGTATATTTCAATGTGAATTCTATCTGATTCCATATCATAATTTCGTTGCAGTGAAATAGTGTTGTTATTAATTTTTTATTTCTTCCTTCCTAGCATTACTTGTCCACATTTTTGTGTATTACTGGCATCTTCTAAAAATATCAGGAACAAAAAAATATCGGACAACTGAACTAAAATTGAAAGTCATCTTGGAATTGCAAAAAAATCGAAAACCAAAGTCTTGGCCAAAATGTTTGGATGAAAACGGCAATAGTCGAGTGAATCTATTGATAATTACACTTGTACACTTGATATAATATAAAATGTACTATATAATGTATTTAAGTATTTACTTATACATATATAACATGGAAACTAGACTGTAAGCAACACCTTCCGCCAACTCTTCGGCCACCCTTTACCATCGAATTTTGGGATTCAGCATCACATCATAAAGCCCCCACAGCTGAAAGGGCGAGCATGTTCGGTTACGGGATTCGAACTCACGACCCACAGATTACGAGTTGAATGCCCTAAAAACCAGAATATGCCAGGCCTAAACGCGTATCTATCATTGAAAGACCAGGAGATTGTCCATTTGCTGTAATTTCTTCTCATAGTGTGTTCTATTTTAAATAAAACGTTCAGTTACCTTTAAATAGAGATTAGGACCCTGTCTTATCGAGATATAGATAGACAGTAGACAGAAATTCAAAGATTGTTATATATGTACACAGGAATGGTGATGTTTGGGTGCTCTTTTTTAGGCGCCGAGATCTTCACAACATATAAATGTATTCTAAAAGTATTTTCAAGTATATTTATATATATGTGTGTGTGTGTGTTGATATTGTTAATTTACGTTAAATTTTAAATAACGATTAACAAGCATGTCTTCTATCGATCGCTGTCACTAAACAAAAACAACAAGAAAAAATAACCTCAGTAACTGTACATGGCGACAAATATTACTGATAATACATCTGGGCCTAACTTCTCGGTAAGCACGCGCCACTACTCCTATAAGGGTCCTTGATTATATTAAACCTTATAAATAATTACGTCTCATTAAGACTGGCGTTGTTCTTGCCTTTGTGCTGCGTGTGTTCTAAAGTGCTACTGATCAGGAATAAGCTAATTTTTTCTTGCCTTCTCTTCTCCTTTCCTAACATACTACTGATATGTTGACCTGTGCTTAAATAAGGTACGCTGGCTTCCTTCTATCAAATTTTTACATAGCTCATATGAATATCACCCAGGTTTACAATCTTTCAATATGTATTTTGTACACATACACATATATATATAATAGTCGTTCACGCTCAGTTGGTTTAAGTTAAATGTCTTCATAAAAAATACCTATTTTTAGTACTATTTGACTTATCGTTTGTAATAACTTTTTTTTTCTATTATTATTGTTCTCATTAGTTTCTTGAGTAATATTGCCTTCAGTGATGTTAATCAAACCGAGAGAAAGTTATCTGCTATCTATTTGTTTGCCTAGTTGGACATATTTGAAATCAGTAAAATCATAGACAAACATTTACACGTAACATATTTGAATAAAGGGACGTCACATAAGGAAGTCTCTTCTGCAGATGATACAAAAACAATTAATTTAACAAAACAGGTTTCAAGTTTTGTCCTCAAGAAATAGACAATCAATGCAGGGACAGATGTGAGAAACGCTAATATTTTCACTGGATTGTTGGTTTGTTTGAAGTTAAGCACAAAGCTACACAATGAGCTATCTGTGCTCTGTCCACCACGGGTATCGAAACCCGGATTCTAGTAGTACAAGTCCCCAGACATACCACTGTGCCACTGGAAAGAACATTATACGACAATGTATGATAGTTGTGATGATTAGAAATATTTTTTTTTAGTTTATGAAATATTAATTTCTTGATTTTCGTACTACTTTCATGTATTAAATGTGTATTTACTATATTTATTTACTAAATGTGTATTTTGTCGTTAATAGGTTTATGTTTTACTTTCATTTATGAATGTATTTAGTAGTTCGGCCAATAATTCACAGAAATTCAACTGGGTCCATCTATATATCAATGGTGTATTAGAAGTGATTTTTTTCACCCTATTGTGCAATTGCTTTAAATATAAGATCACCATATATTTTATATCACTGTTAAAAACAATAACTGATAATGCTTTATTTAAAGAATTCCTGAATGCCGCTAGAGAGTAATATCCATCAAGCAATTTTAGAAAGTTTACTAAACATTTATTTTCACACCAACACATCCTAATTTTTGAACAATTTTGTTCAAAATGTTGGCTGTTATATTACAGTATTTTAAACAATAAAATAAGTCCTTTGCTAAAAATATTTTTTCTAGATATTATCTGTTACCCACTATATTCTGTGTTATTTAAGATCTGCCTTTTTCGAAATATCTTGTAGTTCTTTTTCTAAAATAACGTATGTTTATAATAAAATGTGTATTCTAAACTGCCTTTCTCTCTCCACAAAATGTGTCTATTTAAAACTGTTCTGCTTCTTTTGTTTTGCTGTTCTGACATAGCATTCTGTGCTTGTTTATCAATCTGTTTTGTCTTTTAAGATTTTAGTGCGTTTTAAAAGCTTCATTTGTTTATAAATTGCTCATTATTTTTAACTGTTTGCCATGTTTTAAAATTGTTTTTAAATTTTTGTATTGAATAATAGAAATATATATCGTTACAACTAAAATAAAAATGAAATAGGATTTGTTTAGTGGTTAAATATCAATATTAAAGAAATTGCAAACTTGTAGTAAGATTACTACAGATGTCACCCAACTTTAGACATAAATCATGAAGTTGTCTAACTCTCCGTGTTCACTGTTGGCCTTGATGTCTTTCTCAAACCATAAGGCACGCGGTGAATGCCAAGAGAACGACTCAAAAACGGCCGTGAAGACATCAAAAACAGAAACTTTTAAAGCGTTTCTTGGCACATTATGATTTTCATTCCCCAATCAAATTATCTTCAAAATGGGCGAAGCTGTTTGACTTTCATTAATTTTCTCAAGCCTAACCTTTGATTAGAAAGAAAGAGCATAAGATTACTAAGGGAAAAAGATGCCTTATCCACATTTACTGAAGCCTTATTTTACTAAGGGGAAAAGATGCCTTATCTACATTTACTGAAGCTTTATTTTCATGAGCTTAACCTAAAAACTTTGAGTCTTGACTTAAGTATTGACTCAGGAATTTGTAGGAGTGTTGTTATCAAATCATATTGTTCAGGTTTGTCAGAGACATTGTATGATTGTAGCGAAGAGAAAGTTAACTATCACTGTCTATAAGTAAGTTTGTTTTATCTATACTGGTCAATGTAGATTATGAATTAATATTTATGGCCTATAATTTGCGAATAGTTAAATAATAACTTCAAATTAATCATGAAAGTGCAATGTATTGTCTTCTTCAGGAAAAGCCATTGAGCTTTAAGCTGTGATCATGAGCTGCTCTTTACCACAACATCTTGAAATAAGTTGGGACGCTAGAAGTCCTAAAATGTTTATTTTTATTTAATAAAGTCCGTCTATCACAAGCATCTACATCCTTGCCTTATTGTATAAGTCTCTGGATGGAGTACCGGTTGTAAGTATTTCCCATTCTTCCCAGCTGATCCATGGTGTCTTTTGGGCGAATAAAACGTAAGATCTACTTCGAAAGCTGAAACTAGGTAGTTTTCTTTTTGGCCGAGATCCAGAAAAAAAATGTTACTCAGATCATTCAAGATGGCGAGGAAAAAAAGATGCGTGCACAATGGAGACGAACACTACCGTCCATCAAAATGAAATTAGCTACAATAACCGAGCGAAAGATTTGAAAAGGGTTGCCAGGCCTCGTCCTAAAACTCAAAGCTTTCAGTATACCATTCCTATTAGTCTACAGCTCAGTAAGTCCAGCGAATCAGGTGATTTCCAAAATTTGTAATGACCTTTCATGATGATTTTTGGCGTCTGGAATACATCTTGGAGAGCGTTACATTAGTTACTACATGAATCTAACAATAATTGTTCACTAAAGCACTGTTGATGATGTTCATGATGATTTTTGGCGTCTGGAATACATCTTGGAGAGCGTTACATTAGTTACTACATGAATCTAACAATAATTGTTCACTAAAGCACTGTTTTAACATTCAGAGACATAAATGTATTATATTACTGAAAAAAAATGTTGCAATGACAATTTTTGACATTCTAACAATATGTTTCTTTGCTTAAGATTTATATATGCACTTGCAAGTGGATTTCTAAGAACAAAATATTAATCGATAATGTTCCAGTAAATAAAAAAGAGTTAAGTTTGTTTCTGATTTCAAATAAAGATTATTATTTGGTTTTGTAATTCTGAATAAAATAAAACTCTTTCAACTACATGTGTTGTAATTAATATGTATAGTGTCACTTCAAATTGTGTAATTAAACTGAAGTTAAGAATTCAGAATACAAAAGGTATCAGAAATATATTATCTCCAGTTAATGCACATTAAATACGAAAAAAGCACCTATATATATATATATATATATATATATATCACGTGTTTTTACGTACTACACTGTAATAAAAATAAATTCCTGCATTAAGAATTAAATGAACTGAGCAAACGTAATTTACAAAATTGTAATGCTATATACTATAAGTATCGAATACAATAACTGTACTATAAATTCATGAATCCGTACATGAGACAATCAAGAGGTATGATGAATTATTGCCCGCACTTTCTATGTTTAAATTAAAATATATTCATAAATAACTAACAATAAAGCTATTTTAGTATTTCAAGATCATAAACTTACTCTAATATAATACTGAAGTAATATTTTTGAATTCGATATTGAGTAAACATGGTATATTCTAAAATAAAACTGTACATACTTTATACATTTTGCCTCAAACATATTTTATTCACTTACACACTTATGAGTGTGAATCGTTACTTCTTTAACTACAAGGGATATTAATATTGAAATCACATGGTTTGTTCTTACAAAATAAACCATAACTGCGTATTCTTTGAAGCAAAATTAAACATAAAATGAAAATCAAGCAAAAAAAAAAAACAACAACAACTGTTTTATTTCTAACATTATTATTTACGCATAACAGTCTGTATCTGGAGAACGCCAGACAGAAACGTTAACTAGAATGGGTAATAAATATCATGATTGTTTACCTAGTCAAGTATAAGAAGATTTACATAAAACCCTATTTCCACAAAAAACGTCTGTTCTCTTCACATAGGTTTCATCTCCAGCAGTTCATTAACCCTTGTTTTATGCTTACTTTTCTGTGGTTTACCTCTAATAATTAAATTTATGGCCTCCCGATGAGAAAGTGGTAAGTTGATGGACTTATAATGCTAAACTCCGGTGTTTGATTCCCCACGGTAGACACAGCAAATAACCCAATGTGGCTTTTCTCTAAAACAAACAATCAAATGAACTTTATGAAAAAAAAAATCAAATTACAAAATTAATCACTAAATCCATCTGATTATTGATGAAAGAACAAGAATGTAACAAGTTATAGAGAATAAACAAGTAAAATAAATAATTCAGAAGACCAATGCTAAAAAATCTAGAAATCATAAGTCTATCGTGAAACGAGATATGTGAACACTTTGATTACTCAAAAATTGCATTCAAATGAATATGGCATATTTCTACCGAATACCTTTATAAAAATTAATTTTAATTTTCAGTTGCCTATTGTTTGACAGAATAGTGCGTGCTCGCTTAATATAGCGTGCATAAAACGTTATGTATTGTTTGACAGAATAGTGCGTGCTCGCTTAATATAGCGTGCATAAAACGTTATGTATTCAGAAAAATGGAGTAGAAAAAAATATTTTTTTGTTTCTAACTTATTGAACTCACCTTAATGGAAATAGTAAAAAAAAGTAATGAAAAAGGCCCAGTTGAGACAAACACATCTACAAATATACTGTTTTCAAACAAGCTCCAATTTTTTACCAATCTTTGAAATTCATTTTATCTATTTATTACATCGTGTTAGCCATTTTGGACTGATTCTCATGACTACAAGTTTCTGTTAATCATATTTAACATACTTTCTCGTTGTATCATAATAAAAAAGGTCAACACAATTAAATTAAAGGTGATTTAGGTGATTATTTTGTAAATACTTTACTGAACAGGAATAAAAAATGAAATATGAATGGCTTTCTTCGTCTTTTGTTCCAACCAAACTTTTTGAAAGTTAGCTCTGCATCTCTGGTATATCCCGAGTCACGTCAGAGCAGAACTCAAATAAATGATAGGATGAATGCATGTTGTGTGTATTTTAATGTATTTATATTATTCAGTGGTAGTTGAAGACGATACAAACGCTTCAACAACAACTCAGAAAGAATATTTAGGGGAAAATATGACCATTGATTTGGCACAGCCTAGAAAGTTTCCCATAATGCAACATTATTTAACACTCCAAAATATATCTACACTAAACGCTAAAACAAAATTTCCACAAAAAACAATCGAAGGATTATTCTACACTCGGAATTAAATTTGTCAATTCAATGCAATGTAAATGAGAAAACTTTAGAACATGATATAGATAGGCTCGTAGTGTTTAACAGCAGATTTTATTTTTTAAATAAATAAGATACTCAGATTGTCATAACAACACAGCCGATTTTTAATGAGTATTTTTTGTTAACTCAGTCGCTCTGAAGTGGTCGATTGTTGTTCAGCACGAAGATACGTATATGCGATATGCCCACCTTAGGGATCGAATCCCTGAATTTTAGCATTGGAGAGTTGATAATGATCGTAGAATAGAAATAAACAGATCTAAATACTTATTGTAATTACGAAAATTTTCTTAACATAGTAAAGTCTTAGACTTAAGAGTGCTTCGCCTAGTGGTCCCCGCTGGGACAACGGTAAGTCTACGGAATTTAAAAGCTAATGTCAGGGGTTCGATATCTCTAGGTGCACACAGCAGATAGCCTGATACGGTTTTGCTATGAGAAAAACATATGCCTCACCTAGGATATTATTTAAATATCCTAGGTGAGGCACTCATAAACATAAAACTTAGATATAAAGTTAAATTATTTAATGCTTACTGAAAACTTCTTGAAGATACACAAAACATATTAACAATTATAGTAAGAAAATTATATAGATCAAAATGGGGTAACGAACTCGACCGATCCGACCAAGCCTGTAGCGAGAGTGTTAAAACTGTTCTATTTATAAACTTATTGCTCTCTCTCTACATATTTTAAAAGCATATTATGCCAAAATAAAACCATTCACTAGTTAAAAATGGGATCTAAAGACTTAAGAACAAAATAAGCCCATTGCACGGTAATTTTATGTATATCCAAGTTAATAGCTTATATTGACACCTACATTTATATCTTGCGCCAATTTGGTTACTTTTGCAGTAGGTCTAGCAAATTTTCTAATTACTCGAAAGAAAAATATATCACGAAAGAAAAGCTGAGAAAGCGAAAACGTATTCTTTATATTCAAATATGTTACGTGCAAAGAGCAGGTTTAAAAACTGTAGCAGTTACAGGCACTTTGAGTAATAGCAGGACTAGAGATACTGTTAATACCGACAAAGAATTCGAAACAAGTTTTGTATTTGAGAATACATATTTGGATGTGTTTCTCTGCATCGAGGCGTCAACTTGCTTTTATCTAACGTGTAAAAATGATAACTAGAGTAAACAAGGCATTTGACTTACGTTTACCCCCCACCCCGTGGCTCAGTGGCAAATCTGTGGACTTATACGCTAAAAACCGGGTTTCGATATCCGTAGTGGGCACAGCACAGATAGCCAGTTGTGTAGCTTTGAGCTCAACTAGAAACAAGATTTAAGTTTCTCGACAAACACATCGGGCTATCTGCTGTGTACACCGAGGGGAATCGAATCCCTGATATTAGCGTTGTAAATCCGTAGACTTACCGCTGTCATGTCATCAGTATTATATTCATGCACACACAAAGAGTAGGAGATAGTTTTGTATAATAATCTGTTTTCTTATAATCTCTTTCTGAAATACTCCTATTTTGTTTTATTAGGAAATAGTAGATCAAAGAACCTGAAGAGTCCTCCTCAAACTATCTTATTCTTATTATAAATACAGATTTCAACAAAAACCACCGAAATTGGGTCTATTTTTATTATACTGATAAGTGCAAAACTAGAATTTCAAGTCATTTCTTTAAGTTAAAAAGCTGCTGGTATTGAATTGTCAAAATTTACCTTATTTTAGACAAGAGCAGCGTATAAAGAGTTTAATATTGTCTGCAGTTTCTTAGATCCGTGGTTTAAAATATAATATTTTAATTCTATATTTAAGAAGAAAATAGAAAGAAACATACATTTTACGAATAATTACCTGGAGGTCAGTAGCACATGCTGCCTATGCGGCTACCCATTATTGGAAGTGACATCACTTTTTATAACGATCCCACGTCCAAAGGTGAGAAACTTGTTGGCTGGAGTGTCATGAAGTCTATATTGAATTTTTCGACCTCAGCCCAGAACGCTAACTATTCTAGGTTACTTCCGGCCTAACATGAACTATAATATGTAGGAATACTTTTGTAC
>NW_013666068.1:439535-440804 GCF_000517525.1 Limulus polyphemus | reverse complement strand
TATGTAGGAATACTTTGTACTTTTTTTTTTTTTTTTTTTTACAAAAGGGCTATCAGCACAAGTTGTCCCTCATTTAGAAATTGTAGGCTAGAGTGAAGCATCTAGTCAACAGCACCTACCGTCAACCACTGGGCTATTCTAATCGAGTAACGTGTTTTACATTCACTCTTATAACGCACTCACTGTCCCAAAGTGAGAAACGTAATTGTCGACTTCGGGACGTGAATCATGGACTCTCAGATTCACAGTCCGACACATTAACCAGTAGGTCATGTCCGTCCCGGACGATTTCGAAACTGAAATTATTCTTTAGCTAAGAGCATCAGCATTATATTAACGCTAATGTTTTATCCTTGTTTTCAAGAAAACATATTGTATTACGACAATCATTGCAACAAGAAAAAAGTAAAAGTTAATTACTCATGGCATCTTATAAACAACGAAGAGCAACATTTTTTATTTAATGCAAATGTTCTTTAGTTGCTGCTTAATCTGATAACTATTTTAGTAAACAACACTTCATTCAAAAACGATGTATTAATATATATATATATATATTTCGTGTAACTTCTTAACAGATATTATATTTAGGATTAAACCAAATAATATGATGCTATGTGAAACAGTTGTTAGCTAAAACAAACTCCCCTTATCTGTTTTATGAGTAGATAAATCAGAATGGTTAAAAAGTAATAGTAATTTATCTGAAATATAAAATTCTTACTCATGTCAGAAAGAAAGATGATTGCTCTAAAAATAAACCCTTTCAATGATAATGCTGTCGTGCATCCCCAGATGATCTATGTTTATAAGGCAGTGAAACGTGAGTTGTTGTATGATAAGCCTAATAATCAAACGTACTAGTAAAGTAACGGTAAAGGGTGTTTCAGAAAATCTGTCAACATTGTCCCTTTGTATCATCATTCCTAGCGAGTATTACAGATTGCTGTATGTGAAAATAAATCGAACTTGTTATAGAATGTTTACTATTTCTTGCTGAAATTTCTCCTTTGAATGATATTTATCTTCGACAATAACATATATGGAAACACAAAGACAAGAAGTATAGAAGAGGTAACATATATGGAAACACAAAGACAAGAAGTATAGAAGAGGTAACATATATGGAAACACAAAGACAAGAAGTATAGAAGAGGTAACATATATGGAAACACAAAGACAAGAAGTATAGAAGAGGTAACATATATGGAAACACAAAGACAAGAAGTATAGAAGAGGTAACATATATGGAAACACAAAGACAAGAAG
>NW_013666068.1:390309-438535 GCF_000517525.1 Limulus polyphemus | reverse complement strand
GACAAGAAGTATAGAAGAGGTAACATATATGGAAACACAAAGACAAGAAGTACAGAAGAGGTAACATATATGGAAACACAAAGCCAAGAAGTACAGAAGAGGTAACATATATGGAAACACGTCTTTGTGTTTCCATATATGTTACCTCTTCTATACTTCTTGTCTTTAAGAAGTATAGAAGAGGTAACATATACAGAAACACAAAGACAAGAAGTATAGAAGAGGTACTTACAAAACTCACTGATGAACTCTATATTAAAATCACCCGCTAAAAAATGCAATGTTAGTGAATCCAAGTGTTTCATCTTTAGAAAAGACTGTTTTAATTAAAGCGGTTTTTAAACTGAAGTCAGAAGATGTTAAGTAATTTTAAACATATGTTTTCAAGTTTTAGATGTTTGTTGCTTATTTTGACATTTGACTTGTTTTTACTTTATTAAAATTTTGCTTATCCACAAACTGTATGCTATAACATTGCCAATCTTATAAGCTCTAATTTTAAAAGTGTGAACTCGGCGATATCAGTGAACAATAAGTAAATTTCAGTTCATTGCTGTTTGCTGTCTTATCACTATTATATACTATAATACCACACCTAATTCAAACTATCAGATCATGTATTGTCAGATTGTTCGTTATACACCGTAATAGTCAGATTATTCATTTCTCACCTCATACGAACAACAAAACATTTTATTCTAACATTGAGGTAAACTCGCATGGAGCCAACAAAATTATCAAGCTTAAGTGATATGTATTTGTATTAAACTCATGAAATTTGCTTCGAAAACCTTTTTAAATGAATATCTTTATATAAAATAGAGGTTATCTCACGGTTTTGAATTATATTTCTTTGTAATTCCATTACAAAAACTACATTTTGATGAAAAATATGAGTTTGAAAACAAATTAATGCGAGAACAGAATTAACTGGATTTTGTGATATAATAGTTAATAAATCAAAAGTTGTCAAACTTTAATATTTCCTTATAAAAAATGGGCAAACATGGGTTTATGTAAGCGTGCCCGTTTTTGTGTTATTTTCAGATGTACTAGCTACACGCTGGTGATACGGTTCATATTGACATTTATCTGTTCACTAGTTGATCTTGTAAAAAAGAAAGTAGCCCATAAAGTAACACATTCGCATTAATCGCACTGGGAACTCATGATGCTTTACAATTACAATGGAGGGATGTGTGTAAAGGATTTTAAAAGTGTAAATGAACTTTTAAAATTACGTTTGGCTATGAAGATTTTTGTATATATGTGAACACAGCTCTTCGTGCAAGATGTCTACACTCCACTGTGATTTCTGTTTATTTTGATATGCCATTAACAGTCGGGCCAAAAACAGGTGTTGTGGAGTATTGTAAAAATGAACATTAATATTCAGTACCTACACAAGAGAGATAACAAAACCTGTAATGGAGGTATTGCGAAGATGAACGTTAATACCCAGCACCTATACAAGAGAGATATCAAAACCTGTTATGAAAGTATTGTGAAGATGAGCATACTCAGCACGCCCCCCAGTGGCACAGCGGTATGTCTGTCTGCGGACTTACAACGCTAGAAACCAGGTTTCGATACCCGTGCTGGGCAGAGCACAGAAAGCCCATTGTGTAGCTTTGTGAATAGCTTTAAAACAAACAAACAAAAAATATTCAACGGATACACAAGAGAGATATCAAAACCTGTTTTGGAGGTATTGCGAAGATGAACATTAATACTCAGCACCTACACAAAGAGATAGCAAAATCTCTTCAGGAAGAGAGTAGGTTGCTATCACTACAACTTTTTAGAAATCAAATTGTTAGTTCTCTTTTTATTGTCACCTGGTAATATAATAGCAAGTTGAAGGTACCTTTTAGGCTACCACATACTGTTAGCATATAAAAGGTAATCTGTCCCTGAATATTACCACAGATTATAAATATTGAAAAGCTACTTTATTCTACTAAGTGATCCTACTGCAAACTTATTTAAAGATGTCGAATTTTAAACACTGACATAGTTTGTAAAATTGAGTCGCACCTTAAATAATATGGTACGTTATAAAATCTTGGAAAACTGCTTTTTATATTACATATATTAAAACATGTTGATTTTAGGAGAGCTGAACCGTAAATAAATTTCAGCCTGTTGAATGAACCTAGTAAAGTTTAGTTGAACATTGACTGTTATGAGAAAGAGTAAAAGTGTGACTGAAACATTAAAGTATATTTGTAAAGCTGGTAAATTTAACGTTGAATGAACCTAGTAGAGATTACTTATACACTGAATACTATGTTAGAAGGTAAGCTTGCGTGTTAAACATTATAGTGTAAAAATATCAAACTTAAAGTACCTTTCGTATGGACATAAAATTAATTGTTACATTCAGTATGGACATAAAAATGAATTGTACCTCAAATATGACGTTCAGTTTAGACATAAAATTAATTGTAACTTAAATGTTACACTTAGTGTGGACATAAAAATGAATTGTACTTTAAATGATAGTTACCCATAACATAACGAATAGTGTCTGCAGGGGAATATGGACAACCTACATAAGAATCTCAACCTATTTAAACAGAACTCCACCACATGCAGGAATGTCGTTACCAAAGCTAATCCTCCCTGGAAAACGACATCACCCAGAAAATGATTGTTTCTTATATTCCAATCAAAATTTCACAAAATACGTTTTAAAACAGCATAAATCAAAAGTGCATAAGCTCTACCTCAGACACATTAGTGAGAAATATACAAACTGTAGAAAAATGTATGAAAAATAACGTTCACGTAAAAGATTCATCTTTATTGCAATATTAGACAAAGATTAGGTGTACTTCAAGTGATAAAGACTTCCTAACATTCTGCAAACAGTGTTGAGAACATTTTTCGTTTGACATCATGTTTGCTTCATTTTTCTCACATAATTTAATAACTTTTATATTTATGGCAAAACTACTAAGACCATCCGCCACCTATCCCTAATTTCGTACAACTGACCAAAAGGAAGGCAGCCAAATAGCAGCACCCTAAAATTCACCATCTATGCTAAAGGAATGATAGTCACTCTTATAATCTTATAACGCTCTCACAACTTTAGATGCGGAGAATATTTTGTGGTATCACACGGATTCGAACCAGTCTCGCCAGCTCCAAAATCGAGAGCTCTACTATAAGAACAACCAGCGCCCCATAATAAAGCAAAGATGAACTACAGTTACTATCAAAAGATATTGGCACCAATTATACGTGATCAAATTCCTGTAGTATATGAGTAACATACCCAAGAAAGTGTTGTTAGTATCAATTCATACATTTATATATATATATATATATACAGAGCATGAACCCGGAATTCACGCTATCCACTTCTCCAGTACCCGTGAAATCATCTGATTGTGTAAGAGGGGAATTCTGTGCATTTAGTTTGCTTAAATGAAATTTTGAAAGCCAAATTTATTGTGCAATGCATAAACTGCAGAAAGTTTTTCAAAATACTTGACCTCAAACTGACTTCGTTATCCTACACTGAAACTTCTTACAGGGAAAACTGTGTCGTCAGACAATAGTGCATAATAATAGCTATCAGAATAAGCACATCAACATGCAGAGAGAAGTTCCAAGCAGGAACACATTCAATACTTTGCTAAGGTTATTTTTCTGCAAATCAATTCTGTAAAGTAGAAGCAAACACACTTTGTGTTTGCTAAAGTCAAGAAACTACTGTTTTCTCTCAAGACGGACGCTTCACGCCTTTCTGCACCCATTTGACGTGTTTCACGTGCAAATAATACAATCGTTTTTATGTGCATTGATGCAAGAAAACAATACTTAAATTCTAGTAACCTATAAAACTTATAAATTATTGTATCAACTGCAAAAGAAATATATTGTAGATCTATTGTCAAATATCGTTAAAGGATGTTCTCAAAATAAAAGGAATGTCAATAATTATAATCGATTACAGATTTTTGTAGTTTTGAATTAAATATTTTTGTTTTTTCCATTAGACAAGTATGCTCTAATGACAAAAAAAGAGTTACTGATTGAATCACATTGATTAAATTTATGATGTGATATGGATGTATTTAAGCCTCTGTGTTTAGATTGGTAAATATTCATACTTTGTATTCTGTTCCTAAAGTAGAATCCCCGTCCGACTTAACATGCTCGCCCTTTTAGCCGTGGAGGCGTTATAATGTGACAGTCAATCCCACTATTTGTTGGAAATAGAGTAGCCCAAGAGTTGGCGGTGGGTGGTGATGACTAGCTGCCTTCCCTCTAGACTTTCACTGCTAAATTAGGGACGGCTAGCGCAGATAGCCTTTGCGTAACTTTGCGCGACATTCAAAACAGACAAACAAACAAGTCCAAAGTTGAAATCAAAAATAGATTTTGATTCAGATTTCACTTACTAGATTTTTATTCCAATATTACCACATTGTATACTGCCGGTATATCATAATATGCTATATTACCACATTGTATACTGCCGGCATATCATAATATGCTATATTACCACATTGTACACTGCCAGCATATCATAATATGCTATATTACCACATTGTACACTGCCAGCATATCATAATATGCTATATTACTACATTTTATACTGCCAGCATATCATAATATGCTATATTACTACATTTTATACTGCCAGCATATCATAATATACTATATTACTACACATATTATGATATGCTGGCAGTATAAAAATGTAGTAATATAGCATATTATGATATGCTGGCAATATAAAATGTAGTAATATAGCATTTTATGATATGCTGGCAGTATAAAATATAGTAATATAGCATATTATGATATGCTGGCAGTATGCAATGTAGTAATATAGCATATTATGATATGCTGGCAGTATAAAATGTAGTAATATAGCATATTATGATATGCTGGCAGTATAAAATGTAGTAATATAGCATATTATGATATGCTGGCAGTATAAAATGTAGTAATATTGCATATTATGATATGCTGGCAGTATAAAATGTAGTAATATAGCATATTATGATATGCTGGCAGTATACAATGTAGTAATATAGCATATTATGATATGCTGGCAGTATAAAATGTAGTAATATAGCGTATTGTGATATGCTGGCAATATACAATGTAGTAATATAGCATATTATGATATGCTGGCAGTATAAAAGTAGTAATATAGCATATTATGATATGCTGGCAATATAAAATGTAGTAATATAGTATATTACTACATTTTATACTGCCAGCATATCATAATATGCTATATTACTACATTTTATACTACCAGCATATCATAATACGCTATATTACTACATTTTATACTGCCAGCATATCATAATATGCTATATTACTACACTTTATACTGCCAGCATATCATAATACGCTATATTACTACATTTTATACTGCCAGCATATCATAATATGCTATATTACTACATTGTATACTGCCAGCATATCATAATACGCTATATTACTACATTTTATACTGCCAGCATATCATAATACGCTATATTACTAAAGACTATAAGACTAAAACGGTATATGTTTCCTTTTTTGATTTTTTTTTACTTCAGTATGTAGGATCTATTTTAATGCTTATCAAATATAATTTTAACTGTCATATTTTATGATAAAAACCCTTTTCCTGTTTTTCATGAAAATGATAGCTTATAAATAAAATACACATTTAACCACAAAGTCCGAGTGTGACTAAAATATTAATTTTCTCTAAACTTTAAGTTTGAGATACAGATAAGATTAGGGACTCACAGTAAAATAAAATGAAATCTAGTGTAGAATGAATTTGTAACATTTGTTTTTATTTATTCACTTGTCAAGTTGTTGTTAATGTCATCTTTAACTTCATTGTGTAATTTTATGATGCTCCCCTTTTTGAATGGTCTAATTTTTTAACGCATTTGTGACTAAATCTTTGCGTGTGAGTGGAATGTCAACATTGTTGCTATCGGGCAAATATTGTATTAGATTATGCTTGAAGCAGCAATAAACAATACCACTGAAAAAATAATACAAAAAATAACAGTCATTGTGTGTATTTAATGTTGATGAGTCACTATTTATTACAGAAACGAACTGGGCTATCATGAATTCCAATGACGTACGTTGAAAGTAATTTTTAATTTATTCTTCTCACGACAAGACATTCTGTTTTACTTCCCTGCTTCAAATGTGAGCTTCACTTTGTCTATTGTTTCGTCTAATTTAGTTATTCACAACAGGCATTATTCCCCGAAATTAGTCTAACTCAGGAGAATATGTTGGAGCAGAAACTAGATCAAACCTTTAACTTTTATTAACATTAGAAATTGGTGATGAATAAATCTGTAAATACCTTAAAAGTATTTTATTGAACAGGTTACAAACTTCTTTAAACAAATTGTACGTTTCCATTTATATTCGCCCCCCCCCCAGTGGTACAGCGGCATGTCTGCGGACTTACAACGCTAGAATCCGATACCCGTGGTGGGCAGAGCACAGATAGCCCATTGTGTAGCTTTGTACTTAATTACAAACAAACAAACCATTGATTATCGCACGGAAAGTAAAGCAAAATTTTTAGCATCACTGGGGCTTAAAAAACTGGTGTTAGCCTGATTAGCTTTTGTGCCTTAGTTTCTATTGAAGTTTTATTAAACTGGTGTTAGCCTAATTAGTTTTTGTGCCTTAGTTTCTATTGAAGTTTTAAGATAAAACTTCAATAGAAAGTAAGGCACAAAAGCTAATCAGGGTAACACCAATTTGATAAAACTACAATACAACCTAAGCAAAAACTAATCAGGGTAACACCAGTTTAATATAAAATAAGTATACATATAATTTCTTCACACGTGTTTATTTGTTTGATATTTGAGCACAAAGCTGCAGTGAACTGCACTGTGCTCACGCATGGACTAAGTCTCGGTTTTTAGATCTTAGTTGAGATTTTGTAATTTATTTCTGTCTCAGTGCCAAATTGTTCTGGTTTCTAGCTATAAAAAATAACTCAGTAACATTCAAGAGAGGTTCAGTAATGATCTGAACTTGATCAACGTAAAATACGTATATTGATAATAGAAACTAATAAATATTCTTCTTTGCAATAGTATAATGTACCCCGGTGGGTCAATGTTAGGCTTCTAGATTAACAGCGCAAAAAATCGGGGTTAGATTTCCTGCGATCAATAGAGCGCAGATAGCTCATTATGTAGCTTTGTGCAAAAACATCAAACAAACAAAACATTAAACTTAAATCGAAAACATCACATGTGTGATTTTAATATACTTTAATCCCAGTTGACTCCTGGCAGCACAGCGGCATGTCTGCGGACTCATAACGCTAGAAACTTCGATACCCTTGGTAGGCACAGCACAGACAGTCCATTGTGTAGCGTTATGTTTAACTACAAATAATCCCAATTTTTGACAAATTGTTGCAGAAAAATAATACACAAGGGAAACTCATTTTTGGATCTAAAATAATGTTTGTTTGTTTTTAATGTGTTACCTATTGGCACTTTTCGTACAGAATGTGCTTGCTTAACAATCATTTTATTGAGTCCGAAGATCGTAAACAAAGCACAGATTCTTCCGCGGCTTCCTTTAACTATGGCCACGTGTTGTCGCAGTGAATCGAAGAAAACCGTATGATTATTAAAGGGATGGACAGTTAATTGCGGCTCACGTCCTTATTGTCAGGATACAGATTTCAACCATGTAATATAATTCACTTATGCGTGTGGAACTGAATATACTAATATTGCGTCAGGACAACGTCACGTGGGAAAATAACATATTAAATTTATTACTGATTGTTTGACAAAGCCTTCATTTATAGCTTTTTTGCACGTGTGTGTTTGTGCACATGGCACGTTTTTCTTATACGACTTAACCTCCTATTGCACGCATCATGAAAATACGGCGGAAAAAATGTTTTCTTTGAATTTCTTACTTAAATATATTGCGCAAAGATATGTTGTTGTGAAATGTATTTATATAAATGCGCAATTAAGGAACCAATAAACATAAATCCATGCTTTATTTAAACTGTTACCTTGAAGTTAGTTTGTTTTGAATTTCGCGCAAAGCTACACGAGGGCTATCTGCGCTAGCCGTCCCTAATTTAGCAGTGTAACACTAGAGGGAAGGCAGCTAGTCATCACGCCAACTCTTGGGCTACTCTTTTACCAAAGAACAGTGGGATTGACCGTTACATTAAATCGCCCCCACGGCTGAAAGGGCGAGCATGTTTGGTGTGACGGGGATTCGAACCCGCGATCCTCAGATTGCGTAACCTCTGGGCCCCAGTGTTAGGGAGGAATTTTAGATTGTTTTATAAAAATCCTAAACATCAGAAACAAAATGCACTGCATTAATATAGATAATGAAATGTCAAACGCAAGAATTGGCAGATAAAAAAAGTAAAGAGTGAACAATCTGATTATGATGCATATTTTACACTTATAATATTTTCGTCAATTTTTGAACAAAATTACAATAATATTTCAGTAACGTTCTTAGAGATGTATTTACTAATTTTCACGTGTAAATTAAAGAGGGTCTTAATCAATTACTCATAACATGCTAAGCATAACTGACTCAAGGGACAATATATTAGAGGATGTTAGTCAATAGCACCAACCGCCAACTCTTGGTATACTCTAATCGAGTATTGGAATTCAACCCTTACTCATATAAGGCACCTATGGTCCAGAAATGCGGAGAGTGATTTTGCGTTAATGGAACACAAAGTATAAGCCCTCAGATCCATAATTCGGAAACGCTAACCACTAGGCCAGGCCCAGCCCACTAAGACGTTGTAATAGATAGTACAAAAATTATGATAATATATGAAAGTGAAAACATTTTACTGAAACTCTTTAAGTGAAAACTCTTAAATGACATAATTTATATATATATATATATGTATGCACATAACTTAAGGACCACTAGAGGGCTATTGTGTTAAAACCTCAAAGCTACACAATGAACTATTGGCGCTCTGTCCACCGCAGGTAATCGAGCTTTGTATTTTAGTATTGTAAGTTCGTAAACTTATTATTAACCCATCAGCTGGCTCTAGAAATTTGACAGTGGGCATTATAGAATGGAATATGCGTCAAGTTTCTTCTTATTCTTTGTTAATAACTACACTTTGATTGTATATTATTATTATTACCTTTTTTTTTGAAACGCTAAGATCCGGAGTTTGATTCCCAGCGATGGACGGAGCGGTTTCACAGAGACAGATAAGATTTGTTCCATAGAATGGCATTATCGGATTTCAAGCCACAATTTTCTCCGGATAAGATATGGTAACCGTGTTCTTTAATTTAAATTCTCTGAGTACCTCATGTCTCATGCGAAGCAATATCTTAACTCTCCGACACTCTGGAAACTAAAACACTGTCTTAACTCTCCGACATTCTAGAAACTAATCAAATTATTTTTTAACTAGTTTGTTAGGTCTGTTCTTGAACAGAATCCTAGTTAGCAACCATGAAGCGTAAACAATATCCATCTTAGTTTTCTACTCAATAGGTTAAATAATGTTATATTTAAACGATTTTGGAGCCCCGCCACTTTGTCACAGTTTATGCCATGTCCGTTCATGCTCTATCTGACGAACGTGCATCTTGACAATAATCCCGCAGTATAGTTTTTATTTCAAAAGGCTCCGTCGTTAGGCTGTCTTGTCCAAAGCACAAAGTATGGCTGCCTTTCATGATCTATCTAATTGAGGAAGACGACGATTTCCCAGCTCCCATTTCAACAATTTGATCACACAGAAATCCATAAGCGTTGCGTCCAGAGACTTGATCGGTATGTCTTCGTTTTGAACAGCAGAAATGGCAATTAATTCTTCCGCTGCTTGAAATTTGAGACGATTGAATGGAAGCCTTATCCTATGGCCTCGTTTCAAAATAGAGATCCTTCATTAATATGTTGCATACTATTTTCTGGAACATATAGATAGCTTTGATCACTGACCTATATGTTCGTAGGCTCTCATCTGTTACAAAATGCTGGTTAGCAGGACAGGGGTGCGACTCGTTACAGATCGGTCTTATTCTGAATGGTCCTGGTACCTCAAGTTTATCCATGTTCTATTTGTTTTCCGATATTATTAAATATAAGGGATATGCCCATTTTCAAACTTCTCAATACCCGATCTGAACATATTTTTACGGTCTGTGTGTATGAATATTTTGCATT
Source organism: Limulus polyphemus (assembly GCF_000517525.1). NCBI lineage: Eukaryota > Metazoa > Arthropoda > Merostomata > Xiphosura > Limulidae > Limulus > Limulus polyphemus. The sequence continues at coordinate 428,323 of NW_013666068.1, read as the reverse complement.
GGAAAGGGCTGTTACATCACACTACATAATAAAAGCTAAGTAATATCAAAATGTGATACATGCCATTCCGCCGCAACTTTATATCGGCTATGGTTGTCACTTGAAATGCTGATTTGCATATTCAAATTCGTTTTAGTATAACGTACTATACCTTGTGTGTATATTGTTAGGCATCGTTGGGTTAGAATACTAATATAACGAATGGCAATGCCAAGTTGTGTAAATACAAAGTACACTTTACTTCTAAGGAAAATGTTTATTTAATGCTTTCTATTTGGCAATATGCATGATTGAATAGGTGCTACCTACATAATAACCAAATCACTGTCAATGTGTCGTACCTGGCGATTCACCCTCCTGTTCCGGGCCTCAACCGTTTAACTACAGTTGTTGTTTCAAGTGTTTTTTTTTTCATTATTTGACAAAATTTGAAAAAATAAATAAATATTTTTCCGATATACAAACCGATAACAAAGTCAGCGAAATTCTTAATACAACTAAAGATAGAATTGATTTAATGCAAAAATTTGGCAGATATAAAATATTATGTGAATGTAAAAAATTTATACAGGACACACTAGAAGAAATTTTAAACTTAGACTGTTCGTTTGTAATTGCTCACAAAGCTACACAATGGGTTATCTATGCTCTTCTCACCACGGGTATCGAAACTCGGATTCTAGCGTTATAAGTCCGCAAGCAGGCCGCTGTGCCACGGGGTGTCAATAGAAATTGAATGAACACAAAAAAATGTTAAAAAATAATAATATTACTGTTTCACCTTTAGCAGAACATGTCAGTGAAACTAATCACACAATTCAATGGGAAAAAATTAGTATTTTAGTTCAACATGGAAATTTCATTGGTATGAATATACGTGAATCTATTGAGTTTGTTTGTAGTTATGCACAAAGCTACACAATGGGCTATCTGTGCTCTGCCCACCACGGGTATCGAAACCCGGTTTCTAGCGTTGTAAGTCCGCAGACATACCGCTGTGCCACTGGGTGGGCGAATCTATTGAGATAATTAAATATAAAAAAGTAAATCTAAATTATTGAATAAATACCCGATGGAAATGTTGTCAGTAGATTTATTAATTTATTATTAATTATTATTATTAATTATTAATGTAAATTTATTAATATGTAAATTGGTGTTTTTGATAATTGTATAAATAAGTGTAATTTTTACAAAACATTACACTTCTGAGGATGATGCAATAGTATACGTCATAACATGTCGAGAGTATGAGATTGTTTTCCAGTTTCATCGGTTTTTTTTACCACTTTTTAATCTTGTACAGAAAGTTATTGTATTTTAGTTATTTGGAGACTGGAAATAATCTCCTTTTTATAGAATTGTGTATAAAATAATCGTTGTTTTTTAACATTTTTTTGGGTTTTTAAGATTGAACAAAATACATATACAAAATGTACACTAATCAAATAATGTTCTGCCTGTTTACAGATGATTCGAAAGACGAAGAATTAAACTCACACAAAGCGAAGGGTATAATGTTGATTTGAGCTGTTTATCACAATGTATTATTTTAACTGTCAAAATTTATTTGGATTCTTCCCAGCAACAATCAGCCTTCCCTCACACTAAAACTGTTATCACCGCCTTACGTCTTACACTCAGAATCGAAAAGCAAGATCGGGTTCAAGTGGCAGAAAAAATATGCTTACATGGGATTCTTTAAAAAAAATCTCCTTATATTTCACCTATAAGTTATAAGGCATATTCCGTCATAAAATAATGCATATTATTTTCATCTAAGTTAACCAGCTTTATCCAACGTTTACCAACACTTTTCGGCATTTATCATGAGTGCTATCAACTGCACATGCTAGGAACCTATAAGTAATAATGTTTCGATCATGTGCTAGTGTTTTTCTCCAATATCTAGTACTGAAATTGAGTGCTATAAACAGCACATGCTATCCTCTTATAAGTAATATGCTGTTGTTTTTCTACAGTCTCTGGTACTGAATGAGTGCTATAAGCCACATCTACAGTGAATTTAAGGGATGAATAACGTTCTAATTTTTATAAACTGGTTAAATATAAGAGAAATAAATATAGTTTTATGTAAATGCTATTTTTTATATGAAAAGAAAAATGATTACATAAAAAATTGTGTCCGTTCAGCTATTTTTTCTGCTTGTTTGTAATTAAGCACAAAGATACATTTATATGTGAATATTGATAGGAATTGCTTGTACTTTTGGATACCTCAGTGATGAAGCCCTAGCCCTGTCAGCCTAGGTCCAAGTTCTGTCCTGTCTTTTCACTTATTGTTTTTTCCACTTAAAATTTAATGGCAAATACTAGTAAAAAACAGAAAGCTTATCTTGAAGTAATTTTTGTTTAATTATGTATGGTCAGTAGTATTCTTAGATGCACTTTAAATTTGTGTTCTTTGTTAGGTTTCAAAGTACTGCTTCGAGGTCCACAAGAATATGTTACGGAGCGAAATCAGAGCTCTTAAACCTCGACTGAGTTAGAATAAACAGAATTTAAATAAGTGCTTATGTTGAGTGCCTTTACTGAAGATCTCTTAGAAAAGAAATGTGTTAAATCTAAATGAAATCATATCGTATGAGTATCACATATTCAATACTGGGAAAATATGGCGTTATGCATGTGAAAGTCCAATACTTTCCTTCGCAGGACACAGGCACTACTCAGGTCATTGATGGTCATTCTTGCTGTAAAATAAGGAGCGCATTACCTGACCTTCTAGTAGAAATGCTCACTATCTATTGGTACAGTATGCTCCACTTTATAGGAATCTTTCAGCAGGTAACTAGGGTGATATATACAGTATGGATGTACATTTTTATTTTTTTATTCCAAATAAAGGAGTAAGAAACTCATATTATGAGAAAAAGTCACCCCTTTGCTCCTCCTTTTACTTATCAGGTTAACACAGCCATCTCTAGTTTTAAGTTTTCAAAAACAATAAGACACTCCAAGTATCGTAACAAATGGCGTAACTTACTCCTGCTCTTGGAAAATACTTAATAACACTACACATAAAACAGGGAACATATCTTTATATAAAACAAAATATTGCAACAAATTACATCTAAATAAATTATAATAAGGTAGCCTTTCAAAATAAGATAAAAATTTATATTAATTATACCCTTTTAAATACAAATGAAACAGTAAATCTACCTTTTAGAAGGTCAATTAAAAACAAAGGATCATAAATATAAAAACAAACATTCTAATAAAAGCAATAAAATAATAGCAAAACCCTTTCATCATTATAATATTGTAATACATATCAAAATAAGAAATTTGACGTTAATGAAAAAATAGCACAAATCCTTTTCACAAAATGTAAATAGAATACGACAAAATAAACATGAATAAATCATTTAAAAGCATGGCATACAAAAATGACTACTTTGAACATTAAATGCAAAAATATACAATAAAACATGCCCAAAATTAGAAACTACAAAATAAAAAATCCATGTTTACGTATACACACAAATGCACTATTATATACAACAAAATAAATATATACATTTGATAATGATATTTAAACACATAAAAAGAATGATAACTTTGTGTATAAATGAGTAAAATAAATAAGGGTGAAACTTTATCCTTGCTATATTACGGACAATTATAAAAAGGGGTAACAATTAAGTAAAAAAGTAAAGGAAAATTTACGCATAGATACTATCTTTCCTGGGAAACTAGAGCTTCTTTCGTATTGGAGCTCAACACAGTTGACGGTTTTTGGCTAAAAATGATTGTTTGTCATATGATCCCTTGAGCTCTTACAGAAACCTTTCAATTGTGTGCTAGTTTGGCCAAGCGATTGCTCCCTTCTTCCTCCAGCTCTATAGGAGGTTCCAAATGATTCAACAGGCAGTTTTTCTAAAGGCCTTTGTCCACTTCGATCCTTGTTCTGGACAGTGATGATTTAGGGATGGAATCTGTCAGACGTGTAGATGGAAGATTCAGTTCTTCTGGCCATTGAGGTTTGGACCATGACCATTTAGCTGATATTAGAACCACAATTAATGTCAATGCCCTTTAACGGACATCTATACATACCAAGTATTCCTAAGTTGTTGGTTGGATAGATGTTACCAAAGCCCCTAGTGTGGTCAATGCAAATAAACAGTCATATCAACTAGAAGGTTGTTTCAAGATTTTAGTTTGGGAAGGAGCAGATCATCCATATAAGCAGCCAAATTCTCTTTTGAGCTTTGAAATCAGCCTGATGGACAGCTTACTAATACACCACGTTAAAACATTGGCCCAAATTGGCTACAGTTCTTTTTTTTCAGTCCCATAGTTGTGCCTCACTTAGGTGCTTAATAGAGTCGAAAGCTTGGACAGCCAAACTCAGGGCCAACTACTGCACAACTCTTTCCTGAATCCAGTCGTTTCAAATAACACTTCAGGGTATGGAAATGGTCCAGAAGTTCTTTTGTCACATCCTTAACTGTTGGTATCACAGTGATTTGAGATCTACTAAACATTGGGGTGTGGTGAAGTGAGCATCTTTAGGGACAACTGTTAAGTCCCTACACTTGAGTATCAGAATGGCGAGTTACAATATGTAGATTGTTCATCATCTCTGATTGATCATAAGCTCACGTTCATTCTGGCAGTATACCCCCCCCCCCATCATTTAGAGGCTCATTACTACATCGTGGACCACCGATTATACCAGTTCGTGCCTCACCTGCTAGCAAAACAGTTCTAACTGGTGAACATAATCCACCACTAGCAACTCCAGTCTTTCTTGGCAAGTCACACGTGATATTAAACAGAGCAATGGTTAGACTACTCCAGTAGGTAAATACTGGGAGTTATGCAGAAGCCATTCATTTCAGTTTCGGACTAACCAGTGATTCCTCTCTCCTGTGTAACAGAAGTTACACTTTAGAGAAAGAACTCTAATTGGCATTATGTGTGTAACATATGATGATAATCCCTTCTTGATTTGGCAGCTGCAGCGAGAAAGAAGTCATGGACCTTCACAGCATCAGAAAAAGACTGACGTCCAGAAGAGAACTTCTCTTAGATCAGAAAACACTATCTGACAGCCACCTACTCTCAGTGCTTAACTCTTCATCTTAGTCATAATTTTTTCAACTCATGGAAATACTATTTCTTAAAATGTCATGTTTCAAATCAATGACATAAACATTCAAAATAGCATAGGCAAATATTCAGCAGGGAAAAAACAGAAACCTCCGAATAACAAATCCTGTGGTCATGGTATTAAGTTTCTTCTTCTTACTTATCCTGTTGTATTCTCAGGTGCTTTAATTTACCTGGTTATGTTCGACAGAATAATAGGAGGTTTGCTGGAAACAAAATTGAAATTCTTGGATCTCGACTGAGTTTAAATAAAATGAGACTGGACACAATGTAACAATTTTTATTCAACCAAATGACAAGCAGAGTTAAATGAGTGTATGTTTTGAGCATCTTTTATGGAGAGCTCTTAAAATAGATATATATGTTGAATCTAAATCAAATCGTATCATATATCTAATACCGAGACAAAAGACATTATATACATAAAAAAGAACGGCACTATTGTTATCAGAGCATGTGAAAGATAGTCATTCTCACTGCAAAATAAAGGTGAATGTTACCTTAAGGTATGACGTGACCTGTCAGTGCAAATTATTACTGTCTGCTTTGGTACACTATGCTTCACTTTACAAGAACCTTTCGCACGAGAATGTACATTTGATAACTTATATGAATAACACAATACAGTATGTAATTAGGGCAAGAAGAACCGACATTATATATTGAGACTGCATACGTAGTACGTTCAAAAACTTGAAAACATTTACACTATATTAAGGGGGTAGGAGACATGTAGCATGTCTGCTTAAAATAGATCTAAGTCCCTAGTACAAGAATGTGTATAATTTTCATGTTTACTTTTATAAAGATAAGATTTATTGAGAAGTTACAAACCAAGCGACAATAACGTTACTTTGGCAACTGTATAGCAAGTGCAATATAGTTTTGAATTGAGTTTTTTATGTAGTTATTTTTTAGTGCAGATTTTTCTAATCCATGTACTATCAAAATTGTATTTCTGTAATGTGAGGAGTTTAGACAATCTGTAATATATATTGTAGAAATATGAAAACAATTAGTCAGCTAAATAGTGACACAGCGGTATGTTTGCGGATTTACAGCATTAGAAACCGGGTTTCTATACCCGTGGTGGGCAGAGCACAGATAGCCCATTGTGTAGCTTTGTGCTTAACTACAAAAAAAAGTAAAAATAAATAAAATATTTCTATATTTTCCTATAATTATTCTAGTGTATTTAGTAAAATATTTGAGATTGAAAATATGATATATATAAAATATTGATTTATTATATTTTTATTTAGAGCCATGAATCATCATTTAGCCAAACAATTATGTTTGATTTTCAGTTCTTCCATTTGGTACTTCCTACACCTTAATCATTTTTGTGTAAGTAAGGAAGTGGGAGTTAAAATATTTCTCTTATAAAGTCTGAGATAATCTTGAGCACATAATAACAGAGCATGATTCATGCATGGTGTAAAATTGTGATTTGTGAAGTATCAATTTGATAGAGTTTTAGTTACAGCTATAAATTATCATTTTCGCTAAAGAATTAGGAGTGATTTTTATTTCATGTACTAACTTTAGTAACTCATACAGTTTAATAACGACTATATCGTTGCATTCTCATTCACTTTTAAATCGCTTTTGAGTGAATACAGATTTTTTCTGATGACATTACATGCGCATATAATAGTGTAACAGGATCCACGCTTCTTCAATCTATATTCCATTGGGTATTCATGCCCACTGATAACCAAGTCCAAACGTATCCTGTAAAATGCGAATTTCGGAAACGTTATGCAACTATAAACTAGACACAGCTTACAAGTGATCAAAATAAAATTGTACAAGTAATCATAGTTGCCAGCACACAATTTACTGTTGTGACTTCAAGTGGTTTCTAATTCATGCCCGCAAGGCAAATAACACTTTCATTTGCCTTCAAAATTTGGTGTAACAGAATCCAACACCAACCATTACAAGTAATATCTATAAGGGGGAGGGAGAATTCACACTATATTTAATAGAAAAACACTCACCAGTGGGCAGAGCTTTAATGTAATCCAGAAAAAAAAACTAAAAATAAAATATAATTTCGCAAGTTTTTATTGAAATCAACTGAACCTGAGTACTGCACCACAGTCATATGCTATTTAAAGATATCTTAAGTATGATTCTACCACAAGTAAGTGTCATCCACAAAATGTAAAAAGTCAAGAAAAACTTGATATGTGAAGAAAGCAGAAAATATAATGAAACAAGTTTATTTTCATGGTTTTCTTTTTTTAAGCCATTTCTCTGAGTATTCTCCCAACTATTTTCTTTCTTTGTTTTACTCAAGTAAAATTAATTTGTTTCTTGAATTCCACGCAAAGCTATTTGAGGGTCATTTGCGTTAGTCATCCCTAGTTTTGACGTGAAAGACTAGAGGGAAAGTTGCTAATCAACACTCCACAATCACCAATTCTTAGGCTACTGTTTATCAACGAATAGTGGGATTGACTACCACATTATATCAACCACATGGCTGAAAAGACAAATATGTTCGGTGATAAGATTCGAACTAGCGCTTTAACCACCTTACCGTGTCAGGCTCTGTAACTGAAGACAGCGTCTTGGCTACTTTAATTAGATAATGGGATTTGATAGACACTATTATAACGCACCCACAGCTCCAAGGTGAGGAGTGGGAATTTTTTGTGGCATCGAGACACGAACCTTGGGCCCTCGCTAACGTAGTAAGAAAGTAGTACCTTCCAAATGCGATTGAGGTTTTGATTTTTTAATTATCATTTATCCCCCTTTCTATTATAGAAATTTTATAAAATGTCCAAGATATTGGCTGTTTTGACGATTTTTCTGAATTCTATTAAAGACATAATTATTACTCATCAGCTGTTTATATATATATTAAAATACTTTGCTGCTACCAAATTTAAATATTAAGTGGAGAATACTGGTTGAGTAGCTCCTTTAAAAACATTAAAAACTTCATGAAGGCGAACTCTAAGAAGCTAATTACAAATTCAGACCCGTGTTTGTTTCCCGTTTGGTCATAAATCATGAAGTCAATTAATTAGTACATCTTAAGTTTTAGTATTTTTGACATTTTTATTACACTGAATTTGTCTAGTACTATTAATAAGAAAATCTCATTAGGAATTAACTATAAAGAAAAAATCCTAGCATTTCTTAGAACATTTTGCTTTGTTTGTTAAGCACAAAGTTACATAATAGGTTATCTGTGCTCTGCCCACCACGGGTATCAAAACCCGGTTTCTAGCGTTATAACTCCTTAGACATACCGCTGTGCCACTAGAGAGAAACACTTTGCAATCTTACTCACAAAGAACTTAGGAAAGCTTGTTACAGGCACGTATGTGTAAGCAAATCCGTGTTCTACATAAATGGGTTGAATAATTCCCTCATCTCACCACAATCCTAATTTCAATGAAGACAATTATTTCATAAAAGACAGTTTTAAAGATATTTTTATATATCCAGCTCCTGATGATGAAGTACATCACATAAATTGCTTGATGAGGTTCATTCAATAATCTGTCAAATTCCTTTTTGCCAATTTAAGTTGTTCTAGCCCAATCAAAACTTTGGTTTTAAATCACATTAATAAGAGAGTCATTATAATTAAAATTTGCTGATCTGCTTAATTTGAAACTTATTACAGATCTTAATACCTTACATATTCGTATTTACAAGCATTTAGTTTATTAGTCTACTTCTGATATCGTAATTAATTCCCATATCAGCAACGTAATTATACCCAAGAATAATAATCATGCCCAAGGATATTTTCAGAAATACAATGAAACTTTTTAGAAAACACGTCAAGGTATAAAATTAGTTTATTTGGAAAAATATACAATTAATGCAAATTGAAATGTAACTTTTTTTTCTCAGCAACTTGGAAAAAATGCATCTTTGCAGGATATAAAGCGAAAGTATAAAATAAACAATTATCATATTTGAAACTTCAAGTAAATATACTCTAATATTTGTTTTATCAAAACTCTTAAAATAGATTATGTTAATAAGGCCCAATGAAAAGAAATTTTAATTCAACCAAGGGAATGTCGGCATACTTGCCAATTCCTGACACTTCGTAATTAGTGACCAATAACGGAATCTCTACAATTTCATTTTATTTGTTTACAGAAAGGTCCTGAAAATAAGAAGAAATGTATAATTATATGACCTTTAGATCAAAACTCCTCTTTCTAGTCCATCTCCAAATAACTATAATGCAGCTAACATTGCAGTATTATATTAGGATTATTAATATTTTTTTCTTACATTACTGGTCTGTGCTGTGAAAACAACATCACGTGAAGAAACATCGGGTGTCAGACTGCAAGTGTAAACAAGTACATGAGACTTTCATTGGTCATAGCAACGTATCAAGTAAGATGACGACATTTCCATTAAGTTTTAATTTGCTTGTTTGTTGTTAAGCACAAACTTACACAACGAGCTATCTGGGCTGAGGCCCCCAGGGGTGGTGAAACCCAATTTTGAGGAATTATAAACCCTAAGCTTTACCATTAAGCCACCAGGAAGCTTCTAGGTTGGACACAGTCACGCTATGGCTTTATAAACTTTCTTTTTATTTTCTTGATACAGTTTGAAGTACATCTTAATGAATATATTCTAATTACTGTCATTCTGTTTATTTAATATTTTTTCTTTAAAAATTATTTCGGAAATGAGAAAGAGCAGACTTATTTTATTTCAATTATTCAAGTAAATATCTTCGGAAGTGTTCTCATAAATAGACAGTTTAGCACACACACACACACACACACACACATACACATACATCCTAAATCATATCAATATTAAACAGCATTCTACTTTAATATATAGAATCCCCCAGTTGGTATTCAATGACATTAGAAGCCCTATCAACACGATCTGCGTTCATTTAAACCCTTTTCAGCATCTTTGACGCATGCACAAACAATATTAGCTGGGAGGAGTTTGATGCAGTATTGATTTTCATCTAGTTCCAACCACATTGCACTGAGATCGTTGTCATGACAACTCATTGATCCCAGTCTTAAAAAAAAATCCATCATCATTTATCTGTTTTGTTGTATATAAAGGATGTAGCCGAGATTCTAACTGTGAAGCGCTGTTTCTACCTTTTCTAGTCCCAAAGAGTACATAAAAAAAGCTCAAGTTTTGATAACTAATCCAATAACCTTTGTTTTTAACATTTTCGTTGTTTTCCTGCTGCCCAAAACTATCCTAAGATATTTTTCTTATTTTTAATAAAAGATTTTAACTCTGAAATAACTCAAATAACGAAGGTCCGGTTGTGGACAACTTTAGCGTGCTGGACTATGGATCAAAGGATTCTTGGTTCACGACCAGCTATTATACTAAAATACTAATCCGTGCAAACTAAAATAGCACCATAAAATATAATGAAGTGCAATAGCCGAAAGTATATATGAAATAAACTGATTACAGCTTATAAATTAATAAAAGGATGGCATGACGTCATATAATTTGACATATGTGTGTAAGCGACGAAATTAGATCTTCCTGAGATTCGAATATACGGCATATGTTAATAGTAATTTAACCGTAAGATACATTTTAGTAAATACCATGTTTTAATATCCTCTCTATTAGAATATTAACACTTTAATGGAAAGTTTCTCATCCTTCGTTTTCCTACACTACACCCTCTTTAATGTTATGGTTTTGATTTAGCGGTATTTTTTAATTCCTCTAGTATTTTATCAAGTTAATCTTAAGTCCTCAATGTAATAGCTTAGTTACCGTTTAAACACTATTTTGTTTACTTGGTGTGTTTCTTTGAATCCATGCACAAAGTTGCACAATGGGCTATCTGTGCTCTGCCCACCACGGGTATCGAAACCCGGTTTCTAGCGTTGTAAGTCCGTAGACATACCGCTGTGCTACTGGGGGGCTGTTTACTTGGAAGTCTGTTAAAACTTTAAAAATACGAGCCTATTTTGGTGTTGTGTCCTTACATTAATAGACTGTTTTATTTTTAACCGCTTGTTTGTTTTTCTAAAGGTGTGTTTAAATATGAAAATTTAAAAGCTAGGACAATAAAATTTAACGTATATTACATTCCAAAAAGCAATGAAAAGGGAAACTTAACTATTTTAAATCCAATCTGCTTAGTATTAACCTATGACAGCGGTAGGTCAGATCTATAAAGCATGAAGAAATTTGTTTGTTTTTTGTTTCTTAAACTTAGCGTAAAGTTACTAAAGGGCTATCTGCGCTAGCCATCCCTAAATTTGAGGTAATAGGCTAAGGATAAGCTATTCAACACCACCCACCGCTAACTTTTGGGTTTTACCAACGAATTATGGGAATGACTGTCACATTACAGCGCTTCTATGTTCAGTGATGTGTTTCGATCCCACGACCCACAGATTGCGAGCCGAAGGTCCTAGCCGCCAGGCTAAACTTGTAAGTTTCTCAGTCACTTGTTTTAGATATCTATCTAGTCTCTGATGGACGAATGTTAGGGGTGGTTACAGATCTGAAAATATTTTCAACCGTTTTTTTTTCTTTTTTTCCTGGATATTTGCAAAAAAGTATGCTAACCGACCTTAATTTTGAACTGATAGGATAGAGAGAAGACAGCTACTTAACAGCACTCACCCCCGACCCTTGAAATACTCCAATCGAATAGTGAGTGAGAATTGACAACCACTTGCCCGGCATGGCCAGGTGGTTAGGGCGCTCGACACGCAATCTGTTGGTCGTGGGTTCGAATCCCCGTGACACCAAACATGCTCGCCCTTTCAGCCGTGGGGGCGTTATAATGTAACGGTAAATCCCACTATTTGTTGGTAAAAGAGTAGCCCAAGAGTTGGCGGTGGGTGATGATGACTAGCCGCCTTTCTTCTAGTCTTACACTGCTAAATTGGGGACGGCTAGCGCAGATAGCCCTTGTGTAGCTTTGCGCGAAATCCATAACAAACAAACAGACAAGCACTTTTATAATGTACCCAAGGCCTCAAAGTGCAGATCACGATTTTGGACAACAGGACGCGAATCATAGACCCCTGGCTTTGTAGTCCGGCGCTCTAGCCACTAGTTTATGCTGAATATTTACAGGCTAATTTACCTGACTTACTGAGATCATATTAAACTTTCTTTATGATTGAATGAGTATGTTATGCTACTGCTATGGAAAATATTGATTAAAAGACGTCGCTTCTGGTTACAGCAATAGTTTCGTTTTCGTCGTAAGAGAACCAACGATATCATCTATACGCTCTGGTAAAGTCACAAGTCTGACAATGTCACAAAATTTATTTCTGATTTTCTTTCAACAGAGAAACATGCCCAATGGAGCGTTTTAAATAAGAGACAGTTTTATAGGTTTCCCCCTATTACATCGTAAAGAAACAGATAAATAGCCAACAGTCACCGACTTATAAGAATATGTATAAAAATTGTAAAATATTCTCTCTCTTTCTCTTTCAGACTTCAAGTTATGATTCACCAAATGTAGTTCTCTCAGGCATACCAAAAATAAATAATATTTGAAACTTAGTCATTCAAAACAGTGAAGGTTTTATTAAATTGCCTAGTAGTATCATTTATATTCTAAATGTCATTTCTTCAAAATGATTACAAAAATGTTTAATAACGTACAATAAATAGTGATGAATATCTATATAAATATAATAGTACTGTTTGTTGTCCGTTGTGTGTCCATGTAACTACTTCGCAGGGTGTGAATGGATCTTCACCAAAATTGGTATAGAGGTTTATTAGGCCCATGTGGGGGGTTGCATACAAAAGTTTCAGTTTTACATTTTGCGGTTTTTGTGGGCATTTTTTGCGTTTTTACCACTAATTCGCCCCTGCCTTCCTTGTTGTCTATGAATATATGTGTGAGTGTATGTATTAATGAACGTATTTGATATATAAATATTGAAAGCATCACCAGGATCGAAATGTTGTTGTTTTATACTTGCATTCCGGATAGACGAAAGTATTCCGAATAATGGTCACAAGTTATTATTAAAGAATGCAAAACTTTCCCGTACATCTAGCGCTGTAAGAAGAGTCGTTGATTAAAGTTACGAAAACGCTATCAACCTATACAGAATATAAATAAAAACAAATGATATTTCAAACCTGATGGTGCTTTGAATATATACATACAAAAGTGCTTGTCTATCTCTCTAGTTGTAAGGGGTGAACTTAGCTGATTCTACTATAAATTATTTTAGAAACTCGTTGACCGGGCGTGGCCTTAGGTTTAGGGTCCCTGGGCTGTGAATCTAATGGTTCATGGCTCGCGTCCCTTTGCCGCAAAAACTCGATCCTCAGTTTAAAGTCGTAGGTGCAAGTTACAGTAAGAACAAAAGTAGGACAATAATCAGCAGTGGGTGCCATTCGTAGCTGCCTTCCCTGTTGTCTGTGAATTCAAAATTATGGACGGCTATGCTTAAATAATTTTTGTATAACTTAGCCAGAAAATAAGAATTTAAAAAAAAAACATAAAGGTGTTCTGAAAAATGTTTACCATGTTACATGATGCCATTTTCTCTTGTTTATCTGAAAAGAAACAAAAAAAAAAACAAACGATTACCAGAATTACAATATAATCAGAACTATGTGGAATATATATTTATACAGAACCCCTTCATCCAGCTATTATAGGGGGTTGGTCATTTCCAACATAATTACATAGAATGAAAAGTATCGGAAATGACAATAATTGTGTAATAAAACATTACAATAGACTTTTCACAGTTTTAATAAAAATGTAGTTTTTAGGTGATATTTTGAAGTCTTAAATCAGATGTGTTTCCTTCTCTCAAGAAAATAATTTCGTGTATTTTTTTTATCAGTTGTAGATTAGTGATTCTGAGCCTTTCATTGATGACTGAAGCCCATTAGGCCTAATTCCCTAAGTTCATGGCAATATATTCATTAAAATTAATGTTTTATGGGTGGAAACAAAAGTCTTCTTAAGAAGGAATTGTTGAGAAAGCAATTGTCTTTTATGATATTTCATCATATTTTGTAATCTGAATGCACCTTATTATTTCCTCTTCTAGATCATAATGTGTTTCTTCTCTTTTTACATGATATGAATAGAGTTTCTCACATTGATAACGACCTGAGCTTATAATTTCTGGGAGTGTTGCTCACGGATATATAAATAAAGTATTTTTCATTTTCTGTTAAATCGTTTTAACTAGCAGATATTTTATTAAAGTTAATTTGAAAATAACTAGTGTGTGATAGATAGCTACATCAGCATAAAGATAGTTTCAGAAATCGTTCCCATACAAATGTAGCATTCTGAGATTACCAAACTCCTTGATCCATTGACAACAAATAATACTCGGCGCCATAAGATTTAGAATAAATTATTTGTGTGTATATTATTAACAGAATGCAGTATTTGTGTATATATAAATGTTTGAATTGGTATATTAACAATAAGTGGCTGCATTTAGTATAATGATAAATATTTATAATAAACATGTTTATGTAAGTTGAAATTTCTAACTTCATGCATGCATCCAGCAAATACATGTATGTGTATCAAAGGTTATATTGAAGTGCATTATTACATAATTTACTTATGTGTATTAATGTTTGCCTGTGGTATATTAGAAACAACTGTTTGTCTGTATATTGGCAGGTAAACATGGTATATTAGTAACATAGATCTCAGTATATAATGAAAGTTAATCCTGAGAAAGAGAGAGTTGTATCACAAGGATTTTCTGCGGAAGGTTATAAAGATTTTAAATGCACAATTCAGCACGTCACGTGGCAACCACAGTAGATATAATGTCATGATAGAACGACATGTATCTAAATTATGTTTCCCCTCTTTTTCGGCTCGTAGGTTGTGTGATACCATCGAAAATTGGTTGCTTTCGGGAAAGATATGTAACAGCCACTTCTGAAGAAAATATTCATACACTCAGACTACAACGATGTGTTCAGATCAGGATTTCCAAGACGGGGTTATCTCTTGTACTTAATGCCATTGAAAAAACAAAGGAATATGTATCATCTTCGAGTATCAAGACCATACAAAAAGGAACGTGTAACCTGAGGTACCCCAACCGTGGCAAGCAAGGTGCAATGTCTTGTAACAGATGAGAATCCACAAAACATAAAATTTCAGTGGAAAAAACAACCATCCACTTATTACAGGCAACAGCATGCAGTATAATTTAAAATACAAGTTACGTGTACACAACTTGCTTCAACGACATATCCGTTAAGCTGTAGCATACCTCAATCAGCTAGGAAATGAAACTCTTATTTATACTGTTCCATACAAAGACACCCCAGTAAAGTCGCCGGACACAGTGACTATGAATTTCTGTGTAGTACTGTTGGAACCGACGCTGGGAAACCATTATCTTCGTACACTAGATGGATTATAGAAAGCCTGCAGGGAGAATGAGAATTCTTTGGACATGACCGTTTTTTCAATAGAAACTACGCACAAAGCTGTTGCTAAGATGCAAAGTTGTCATACAGATTATTGTCGGACATGACGACATGAACAGCAACGAAGAGCGAAACTCCAAAGTTGTTTTACTAGATGAACCTTTGTATTCATAATAAATCTATTTGTGTATATTAAGAATTACAGTCGATATGTTAATGACGAATATATTTTAATATAGTTAAATCTATATTTCTGTTAGTTCCCCGACTTACGGCCTAACGCCGCTATAATCCAGAATTTGGTTCCGCGCAGTAATCAGATGTGAAGTTAACTCATTATGTAAGTAAGTTTGTCCTAAAAACAACAACAACATTTGAATTATTACGAACACATATGTTTTTATTTATGAATTGTTACATCGAGTATGCTATTGAGATTTTCTGTACTAATAATTATTTATTTTATCTTACCATTAAATAAATTTATTTTTTGCTGGTTTTGTTAATTATGATGAAAAAGACATATTCATTTTTATTTCGTCATAAGATCCATTATAATATAGCACATACATTTTTTTATATTAACAGCTGATATGCCGCATGTAAACCTGTTGCACCCCTGATCACTCCAAGTTATGAAAAGTACTTTTAGAATATTAACCAGATCTGTTTTGACAAATACTGAAGGTAAATATTTTATATTGGAGGAAAGGCATTTGTATGCTATTAATAGGTATCTTCTATATTTTGATTATTACATATATTTTGTTTATAAAATATATAGTGTTGATTTTGCTAATAATTTCATATTTTGTATTTGAACAAAATACATCTGTCTGTGTTGACCAAATCTTTATTTTAATATTTCATGAATAAGTCACTTGGACAAGAAACCCTGAGTGCGAGCGGAATGAGACGTCATCGTTCATTTGAATATGAGGTAGGAACTTCATAAGACAATTCAAAGATACTTTTAGAATACTTGCTAAGTCAGACCTAGCTGTATTTACCATTAGTTTCTCAGTAAAATTTTTAAAAAATTACATTTCACATGGTTTGTATTTTATTTAAACACCACTTTGCAACAACAAATATGACTCTGTATCGCATATGAAACCAAATATAGTAATTGTATAACTTCGATTAGCCTGTGTCTCTCCATATCATTCTTTATTTTTGGTTTTATTAATGTGAACTATACTAATACACATGAAAGGAAGCAGAAAAATGTTTTGGTCTATAACCTTATGCAAGGGTGTAGTTTATTGGTTCTTTGAATATAATATTCGTGTATACACTGGATTAATTTTAAATTTTTTTTTGCGAATTTGACACGGTAATCTTGTTATTTCAGAAGAAAATCAAATATTCAACGATATCATCTACTTATCTGTATCAAAATGTAATAGGTTTTAGATTTAATTATTGCATTCCTGAAATATATTTTTCGCACTTCGTAGGATATCGTGTACAGTTGAAGATACGGTATATGAAATAACGGTTTCCTAGAAGTTGTTGGTCCGTTAAAGATACGGTATATGAAATAACGGTTTCCCAGAAGTTGTTGGTCTGTGAACAATTTTAATCTCTATAACTGTATTTATACATTCGTGTTATGTTCTGGTGTTATTTTCATAATAGTTCATGATCTAATATTCAAACTGGTATGGTAAGAAAATGTGAGTCGACGTTTTTACTGTAAGATCTCATTTCAAAGTTACCCCCAGTGACTCAGCGGTATTTCTGCGGACTCATAACGCAAGAAACCGGGTTTCGATAACTGTGGTAAGCAGAAAACAGACAGCCCATTGTGTAGCTTTGTGTTTAACAACAAGTTAGTTATATTTGACATTAGTTTCAGTAAATAACAGATCTGTTTAAAATTTGTTTATCGCTAAGCACAAAAAGAGCTATCTGTGCTTTGCCCACGACGGATACAATAACCCGATCTTTAGCGTTTAAGCCTTCACACTTACAGTTGAGACCCGAGGCACCTACTCAAAACGACTCGAGTTTAACTGCAATACATCTATTCTAGAAGCTTCTCAAATCATACCCAGTGCAATAGAATTAGTATAGAATATTTCAACATAATAGAAAACTAGGTGGATATATTGTGCTTACACAACCGTGTATATGACTATTTATTAGGAATCGTAGTAACAATGTCCATCTTACACAGCTTCGTGGTAACAATTCCCATCTTACACAGCTTCGTCGTAACAATGGCCATCTTATATAGTTTCGTGGTAACAATGCCCATCTTACACAGTTTCGTGATAACAATGACCATCTTACACAGCTCCGTGGTAACAATGACCATCTTATATAGCTTCGTGGTAACAATGACCATCTTACACAGTTTGTTGGTAACAATGACCATCTTACACAATTTCATGGTAGTGATATACTTCGTGGACTATTGTTTTTCTAGTACTAATGTAGTTCATGATTTGTTTTTGTTATGATTTTATAACTTCACGTGAATATGCACATAGCCATCTCTAATTTTGAGCTGACACGGTAGTGGGAAGGCAACTAGTCAACAATATCTACTGCCAATTCTTGGGATACTCTTATCTTACTTAATTGTTATTGTTTTATGCTCTGCTAACCACGGGTATCGAAACCCGATTTCTAGCGGTATAAGTCCGCAGACATGCCACTGGGAGACAACTTACTTAATAGTGGGATTTAATCGACATTCTTGGAGCGTACGCAGCCACGGCCTTAAAATGCGGAACGCGTTTAGATGGCAATGGGAAGCGAAACATGATTCATTGTGTTCACAATCCAGGAACGATAAATACTGGAGCACACTCGGGCCGTTCTGCTTAAACAATAAAAAAGTGAGAGATAAAGTTATTACAAAACTCTCAGAATTTATAATATACTCATTTTAAGTAATGTGATAATAATAATATCTAACACATACGGAGCTTGTCGAAATTTTCAAAATTGTAAGAAACTTTCTAGTAGTTAATGTACAAAGAATAATATTTTTAAAACATCTTCCTGATGTATGCAGATAATATGAAAAAATAAACTAAAATTCTTACGAAAATTAAAAAACGTAATTAGAATTAAAGTTTGACATCGCTAAAATCTGGGTTTTGACACGCGTGGTTGGTACAGCACAGAGAGTCCATTGTGTGGTTATGTACTTAACAGAAAAATAAACCCAATTTTCTTTTAAAATTCAAGTATGTTATATGCGCATGTGAAAATAAAACAATTCTCAAAGATCTGGAGGAAAAAGAATTAATGCCGTGTTGCCGAAGATGCAAGCCATGGTTCCAGGGGCAACATGTTTAGAGGTGCACAAAATTTCGAAGAGGGGAATCTTCAATGTTCTACTGGAAAACGTATGTAATCATCCAACAAGGCGTTTAGAACATTAACATATTTCGAATCTACAACTGAAGCCAATCAGAAGCAGCGTCTTTATCCGCTAAGTGAAGACTGTGTTTGTGAAAGAGAACCCTCTGACCCAAATTGTCATTGTGATGAAACTGAATAAATCTCTCGGTATAGTCAACAAGATAATATACAACGATTTATAACTGGTGATGGCTCACATTCCATTTTTACAAACATTTAGCCACACCTTAAAATAAACGACAGCTTTTACTTTGTCAAGTCCTCCGAAGCAATTCCAACGGACTTTTCATACTGCGCAATCATGACCATCAGATTAAATACATCCGATGATGGAAGAAGTAGTAATAAGGAGAGCACCAGACATAGAATAACGTTCTTTTATAGTGTGTTTTTTCTTTGTAATTAAGCCCAAAGCAACACAATGGGCTATCTGTGCTCTGCCCACCACGGGTTATCGAAACCTGGATTTTAGCGTTGTAAGTCCTCAGACATACCGCTATGCCACTGGGGGCTCTTTTATAGTTCGATTAATCTTCTGTATAGATAGTATACCCAACAATTGTCTGATCTTTTCGTCACTTAAGATAACAAAAACATTATGGCACTTGTTTCTTTATCTTATTAGCTTTAGCGAAAAGCTACATATTGGGCTATCTGCGCTGTGTCCACCTAGGAAAATCAAACCCCACGTTTTAGCGTTGAAAGTCCGTAAACTTACCGATCACCCAGTAAAGAACTATTAAGTCAAAAGTAAACAAGATTATCTGTCTACACTTTTGCTATTTTTCGTTTTCCTTACGGAATTCTGTCATGCTTTAATTAGTGCTTTAAGGGAAAAAACACAACATGTGAAATAAATGTCTTTGTCTAACGTGAAAGCTCGTGCTGTCAGTTACGTCATAACAAGGCAAAGTATTCCAAGTTGATAACTAACTTGTCGAGATTAGTTTAAGGCTGCTAAGCAGGTTTATATTTTATTAGCCGTGTTTTGATTTTACGTATTTATTTATGTTTTCAACTTACGTAAAAGAATAAGAAGAATATTTAATAGAATCTATTTTTAAAAGTTTGACGCACTAGTGGTCTTCATCTCTTTAATGAATCAGCTTATTTTTATTTGGGTGCTTGTAACGTTCAAAGAAAAATACTTGTCTCATCTAATTTCATATTTTCCTGTGCTGTCCAATTGTATACATTAAAGCAGAAAGAAAAATTCGCTGAATAGATAAAACGTATGTCTGTAAGTTTTTCGGATATTGAAATGAAAATGCGAATGTTAATAACATACAGCACATACCAAAACGATGTGTGTTGCATCAACTCATACAAGAACTCTTAATAATGATAATAATAATATAAACTTTTATCTTTGTTGGGTCAACATAGAACTTAAAAATAACAGAATATCTTGAGTGTATTAATTTCATTTCAAAGCGTTGGCCACTTTTTTATCTATATTTTTTTAACTCTATAATAAAAAGGATGGGATGGAACAGTCATAGAGAGGCAATGCTCTCGGATAAATATCTTCGTATCAGACTCTGTAAATACAAGCCAGTGAAAATAAAACTCTTACAGCTACGATATTCACCTGAAATCTAGATTTAAGGTCTGGATGAAATGGAAAAGGAAATGGAAAAAACTGGGACGAAAATGAACTTTTTTTTTTTCATTACCTCGGAGCTTTGTATGAAATTGGATGTTTTCAATTTAATTCACTCTACCTTGGATGTTGAACTGAGGAGAAGAAACTAAAAAAATGAAGTATATTAAGGAACGAAACAACGGAAGCGGAGAAAACAGAATATCGTGTGCTTAAATAAGAAAGAACTGAAATTGTTTGTAAGATTTATAGCTTTGGCGCTTAATTTAAAACTTGTGAATGTTATTAATAAAAAACTTTGTATGTTTACTTTTACAGAGCAAGAACTAAATATATTCAACTTTTATGTTAGTCTCCACAGAAAACTACAAGTCTCTTAAGGCATAAACATAATATATTCTAATCGCACAGAAAACTACAAGTCTCTTAAGGCATTAACATAATATATTCTAATGGCACAGAAAACTACAACTCACTTAAGGCATTAACATAATATATTCTAATGGCACAGAAAACTACAAGTCTCTTAAGGTATTAACATAATAGATTCTAATCGCACAGAAAACTAAAAGTCTCTTAAGGCATTAACATAATATATTCTAATCGCACAGAAAACTACAAGTCTCTTAAGGCATAAACAAAATATATTCTAATGGCACAGAAAACTACAGTATCTTAAGGCATTAACATAATAGATTCTAATCGCACAGAAAACTACAAGTCTCTTAAGGCATTAACATAATAGATTATAATCGCACAGACAACTACAAGTCTCTTTAGGCGTTAACATAATAGATTCTAATCACTGATATTTTTTAGGTATCCTTCAGCACAATAGATTGTTAAAAAACTCTAAAGGCTGTCGACTTTATCGATGTCAAACGTGTGACTAGCATTGCGATAAAAATTACCCAAGTCGACTACTTATTTTCATAAATGACCGCATCCTTAATACCTCAAATTAATTATTGAGCTTTAATACAAAAATGACATCTACCAACCTAAGTATTTAAACAAAAACCAACTAAAGTTTATAACTGATTTTTCCTATTATTGTTAAGCTGTGAGACTGTTTTGTAGTCATAGTTACAAGAAAATGAACGTACTCCCACAAACATAAATATTGAACGTGAAAAACATTTAATCATGACAGACTCAAATAATTAACTTCATAAACTATATGCTTGTACTCCTTCTGTTACACTTTTCGGGCTTAAGTAGAAAATCGGAACCCAATAATTTGTTATTTTTTTTTTTGGTAGAGAAAGAAAGAAACTTTTACTTGGTTTACTTTACCTCATTACATGAATTTTCAGTCTTAGTTGTCGATTTAAATAACATTACAAACTTATTCGCAAATACATAATCAATCAAACATCGGAAAAACATCAGAAACAAATTTTCTTGTATAATGCCAAATGACCAATTATGCTATTTTGAAAAAGCCACGTGGGTGTTATGGATGATTTCTTTTTGATTTTATTCTTTAGTATTGTAATCGCTATTTACACGTAACAGTCTTGAATTATGTACAATTCAAGGAATTTCTTCACAAATCAATGTTCCGTAACACGTGTTTAGTGATGCATATCTGCTAAAGGTACCAATGGTGCTTCTTTGGATTAAGCTAAGTAGGTTTTTCGGAACTCAGATGGAACAATAAATATTAAAAGACGTAGGATGTATTTCAAATGGTTTCCATGAAGATTATACTCCAATTATACATTCCTTAAGGTCAGTTACAGGAGACGGGAGGGAGTTGGGTGTTACTACATTAATCACATGTGTCACTGGTATGTGTCTCAAGTGACAGCACATGCATTATTTAATATTCATCCATTTGGAAAGAAAGGGAAACATGATTTTGTTCTATTTAAACATTAAAAAAATTATTTATTATACAAATTTAATTAATGGCATATATAACTAAGACAATGTTTGAGTAAGAAGATTCGCCATTCCTGAAAGAGTCGAAGAGACAGTGAATGTTTGAGCAACCATGCTAATCACTTTTACACTCATCAGGACACCAGCTCATCTAAAGTTTACTTACTAATATTTACATTAGGCAGAGAATTCAACTTTTTAAACATCTTTAATCTTAAAGTGTACGGGGATTTTAAGTATTTAGTTCCTTCTGGACGTATGAAAAAAATAACGATTTCAGAGAAACTTTCTACGCATGTTTTTAAGACGTTCAAGAAACAAACATGGAATTTCTATGTGTATGTTAAAGATTTATATAATTATTATAATGATGAAGATATTAAACATGGAATTTGTTCTGTAAGTTAACCGCCATTATACGAGATCTGTGATTATTATGAAAATTTGAAGAAGAAATAAAACGTTTTAGATGTATTACGGCGGATAGTAATATAACCTGTTTTACCCCAGTAAAGTTGGAATAGCATTTCTTTGTTCTTCATCACTACTTACATGTTTGTCAATTATAATTTTTATTGAGTATTTTGATATAACTTCACGAGCTTCATCTCTTTTTTTTTTGTAAAATCTATTCCTTAATGAGTACTTTTTACTGTCTCGTCACGAGAATACATAATATGAAAAAAAAGACAGAGAAAAAGCAATCATAAGTACTTCGATATATACTTCCAAAACAACGCTAAAATCCTGGTTTCGATACCCATGGTGGGCAGAGCACAGATAGCCCATTGTGTAGCTTTGTGCTTAACTTAAAAAACAAAACAAAAACAAATATACTTCCAAAACGTAATTTCTCATAAGCAGCTTATCCTTATGAGATTTACTTGTCTTGGAACATTTTCCCGCTTAAGGGTATTCCGTTAAAAATAATGTTCTGTATAAAGTATTCTGATGTTAAATCAGATATAAATATTTTTCAGGCTGTTAGAAATAAGACCAACGTATCCAAATTTCCCAACTTTTAGATATGCTATAGCTAATCAATGGCACTATTCAGACATGAATAATGAATTTTAAATCAAGCTATTTTCACACAATTTTAGTGTTTCAAGATAAAAGTGTTTTTTTATTAATGGAATGCTTTTCTCGAAACTTTCTTTCAGTTAAATGTTATTTATCACAATGAGACTGATTATAATGTAATTCACGTCAACCTTTAAAAACCTAGTAGAGGTTTTCAATAAAAATAATACGCATTTCAATTGCACTTTATTTGTTGTATGCCACTGCTTATACATATCTTAACTGTAACGTAAAAACAGTGAAACTGTTTATACATAGCTTAACTGTAACATCAGACCAATGAAACTGTTTATACATATCTTAACTGCAACATCAGAACAATGATAGCTTAACTGTAACATCAGAGGAATACATATTTTTTGCTGTAACATCAGAACAATGAAACTGTATAAACATATTTTAACTGCAACGTCAGAACAATGATAGCTTAACTGTAACATCAGAGGAATACATATTTTAGCTGTAATATCAGAACAATGAAACTGTATAAACATATTTTAACTATAAAATCAGAACAATGAAACTGTATACATATCTTAACTGTAACATCAGAGCAATACACATTTTAGCTGTAACATCAGAACAATGAAACTGTTTATACAAAGCTTAACTGTAACATCAGAACAATACATATTTTAACTATAAAATCAAAACAATGAAACTGTTTATACATATCTTAACTGCAACATCAGAACAATGAAACTGTATACATATCTTAACTGTAACATCAGAGCAACACATATTTTAGCTGTAACATCAGAACAATGAAACTGTTTATACATAGCTTAACTAAGATATCAGAACAATAAAATTGTTGAATTATAGCTTAAGGACATGAGATAATTCTTCAGCTTATAATTCTTTATATGCAAAGTATTCACAAAAGGAAATACTTTACAAGACTTAAAGATAGCAAAATATAAGCAACTTATACTGAAACATAAATGCGAGTTTTTTACATTTTTGTAAATGTAAATTAAAATACAAGTTGAACGAGAAAACTTCACTTTTACGATTTAAAAGATATATCATCCACGCTATGAGTTTACATGAATATCTAAAAACTTTCACTCTTTATTATGATGCATAAACGCATACAGACATCAAAATATTCTCAAAAATCTGTCTAGTGTAAAAATAAGCCAGTTTTCCAGCACCTGCTTTAACAGTCCGTTCACGCAGAAATCCATAAGCAACTTGAACGGTTTGTTGTCTAAGCAGTAAGCAGTTTGTGTCACTTTTCCATCAGGAGATGGCTCAGCATGGCCAGGTGGTTAGGGAGCTTAACTCGCAATCTGAGGGTCGGGGGGGTTTGAATCCCCTTTCCACCAAACATGCTCGCTATTTCAGCCGTGGGGGCGTTATAAAGTGATGGTCAATCCCACTATTTCTTGGTAAAAGAGTAACCCAAGAGTTAGTTGCCTTCCCTCTAGTCTTTCACTAATAAATTAGGGACGGCTAGCACAGATAGCCCTCGTGTAGCTTTGCGTGAAATTCAAAACAAACCAACCAATCCATCAGGATATACTTCTTAATTATAATGCAAGATGGAACACGTGTACGACTGGGGCACAACTGAGGCACGTCTCTTTCTGGATGATTCTGATTCTTCAAGTTGATCCATATTTCTTTGTTTTACAATATCATTAAGTAGAGAGGATATGCTATTCTTGAAAATTCTAAATCCCCTCTCTGAACACACATTTATAATATTTATAAATAGCTTACATTAGATACCTTTTATTTACATACCCTTCCACAAATCAATCTATTTTCTGTGTCATCTCACTACTTAGGAAACGCCAAACAATATGAAACTGTAGTTCTGATTCATGCCATTCCACCGTAGCTATATTTCAGGTGGTTATCACGTGATTCGCTGATTTGTATATTCAAAACCGTTTTAATATATCATACCCAAACCTCTGTAACTACAATGTTAAAGTATAAACTTGAATATTGCAATAACATAAGTAAACTACATTATCCTTCTATGTAAGTCGATAATAAACAAAATGATCTTCCAGCTTTAATTGTTCTCACGTCGTTCCTTCCATTCGTAGTACTTGTTGAAACCGGGAGTTTGTACTCTATATCTTACTAAATGTTGTAATGCAAATTGCGTCATTGACGAGTGAGTATCTCTGAAAAACAACCATGAACGTTTCTGAAAATGTATTAAAATAATTATACTTAAAACTAATCTTAATGGGAACCATGATTATTGGAGTGCAAAGTCATTAAACATGAAAAACAACGTTTTAAAGAAAAAAATATTATCAGAATGAAAAACACAATAAAATAACTTACAAAACTTCTTCTAAGTTTGAACTATTATAGCAATTATAAAATATAATATCTCACCTTCAATATATATATATAATATTCCAAAACATACACTGATTTTTCCCTAAGAGTAATAGAACAGGTTTGACAAAATATCAAGAAAAAATGTTTTGTGGAGCTAATCTCAATTCTCTGATTTTAACAGAGTTTGAATAATTAAGGAGACTGGACACAGTGTGTAATAAATGATAATTATATGTTCTGAGTGCAAAACACCAACAATTTGTGTTTGTTTGAAGTTAAACCCAAAGCAACACGATGATCTATATGTGTCTTCTGCCCACCACGAGTGTCGAAACCCAGATTCTAGCGTTATAAGTCCGCAGACATACCGCTGTGCCACTTGGAGGCAAAACAAGACATCTTTTTTGGAAGTATATCTGCTAGAACTGTTATATCTGTTAGAACTGTTATATCTGTTAGAACTGTTACTATATCTTTAATTACTCTGAGAACTGGAACTATATCTGTAGGAGCTGTTCCAGGCTAAGAAAATATAACACTGTATAACAAAACAATATTTTTCGTAGGGTGAATGTACTACCCACATGAGTGTTACTTGTTCACATAGAAATATAAGTAAGGTTACAACCTTAGGGTATCCCTTGGCCTACCAGTAGGAAAATAATCACTGTCCATTTTTATATTGTCAGTTCAAACTCATAACATTCTTTCCACTAAGAAAGTGGTTGTGACAAAACAATTTAATTGAGGTATATAAGCATGTGTTTTCTATCTACTTGAATTAATTTTGGGAATTTTCAAATTTGTTATTTATGCAAGTAGGTGCATTTTCCACATAAGAAAATGGTCAAGCTACAGTTGTCCTATTTTCTTTTTTTTCTACATCATTTAATTAGTGTAACATCTCTTATGTCTTCCCACGGTAAGACGAGCTGCAAGTTCACTTGTAATATGTGAAGTTATTTTTACTGGTAGTCATGTGATCTTATTGGTAATAGCCTATTTTATGTTTCAATGGGAAAGCACAATCACGTATGTAGCATATATTGTTTGGGATAAGTTTGATGTTAATTAGTTAGGTAAGTAACATGAAGTTTATACAGTCTTGAACAGAATCTTGACAGAATGAATCTAGCTTACGACCTTATCTGTATAAATCAAAACAACTTCAAACCTAGCTCTCCAAAACAGATGACTGCCCATTGAAAAGAAAACCCCCATGCATTTGGTATCTTGAAGCAAACAGAACATTACAAGGTACAGTAATGAAAGTGTAATTTGTGGAAGGTAACTCAGATGTCTACAAGAATAATTTGTTCCTGAGCCAAAAGTAACTTATTATAAGCTTTTGATATATGTGACAATGTGTAACGATGGTATATGTATATAGCAATGTACTGTTATAAATGAATATATGTGTGTAGTCTTTGTCACGTGTTTAAACATTACATAAAATCAATCATCAGTGTTGTATAACATGAATGTATCAATTACACAAAGAACACAACTTTTAAGCAACACGTGAATGAAAATATAGGATTTGATTTGAAAGTTAAGACGTTATGAAATGAAATTAACTGTGATTACTGGCCTGAGATGTAATATTCAGAAATTCAGTGCTCCTTTATTTTTACTAATACTAGTGAGACCACATTTCCATTTCGAAAGTGAAATATCAGACAGATAATGAATGTTAACGGGAAGCTAAAATTAACAAAGAAATTTGAACTATGCTAAGAGAAAATAAAATTATAATTGCTGTTTTTCATATGAGTAGTGCAAGATATTTCGATTGGATTGAATTGAAATGTTTATGATTAGGTGAAGTATCAATGGTAGATGAAATTCACGGAAAATAATTTGGATGTCATATCAAGTGTAAATTTGATATACTCAGTGTTTTACTTGCTTAAGATATAATATTTTCTGTTATGCAGATTGAAATATTTTATACCTACACTACTTTACTTTAGTTTTCGTAACATTGTGTGCTGTTGAAAGGAAGAAAGTAATACCCAAGTAATATAATTGTATAATTGCACCTAGGTTATGCTTAGAAGTTCCAAGGGGAGATGTCATAAATGTTAACTGATTCTGACAATCAAAAGCTAGAGAGTAGTGTCTGTTAAATTGGGTCAGCAAATGTGTATGTAGGAAACAATTTCTTCAGTCTCAATCCTCATTTCTTTCCAACGGCATATCAGAGTTTTGTTTGTGTAACAATCAGACAGTAGAGGAAAGAATGGGACTAAATCATATGGTAAGTTGTGCTAGCTATTGCCATGGGACTTTTTGTTTAATATCATTGAGAAGCTGGACCTTATAGTCATCCCTGAGATGCCTGGGGCCAGCCTATCCATAGATCAGCACAACTGATGAACGAATATGCCTTGCTGGGTTACAAATGAGATGCTAGAGATATTACCAAATCCATTGTTGGGCTAGCCCTAAGGTTTACATGGTCTAAGAAGTCTCTAATAGCTGCTACTCAATCTGACCACTCTAGGTAGTTAACCATGAACCTTGTTAACACAGATCGAATATCAGTAGTGCCTGTTACTTCAGTGATCTCCAGACATCAAATAGTTCAACTTCAGTTTCTCACTGTTATAACAACTACTGTAAAAGTTAAAGACAGGGCAGCAGAACCACCAATGTAACCATTGTTCCAGCCAGTAGTATGCCCCGTTGAAGGACGTGCCACAGTAAAATGACACCACCATCAAGAAGCCCTTTAATCTACCTCAATAATGGCCAAAGCTAGAGCTCCCCACCATATCTCCTACAATGATGACAAATAAGTTGTCATTAGATCAAATCCCGATGTACAAAAGGTATTGAACAAGCAGTAAAGTGGACCCAGGCCTATGTATTATAAAACCATGAAGAAGACTAGCTGCAGAAAACTCTGAGCTCACATCATGACTGCAGTAAAATATTTGGCAATCATGAGCACGATATGGTCCAGACTCGAAAGGCTAGAGCAAGAGCCATAGATATCAAATGGCAAACAACTGCCACCATTCGAAATTCCACTGCAGCTTTGGAAGGTTATCTGATGCTTTTAAAATAGGATAAGATAAGAGCTCAAAACTTGGATTTTCTTGTGAGTGGATTGTAAAAATAATGAAAGGTTTCTTTGTATTCACCAATGTCATATGGTTTTATGGTTATGTTTTTTTTTGTTAAAATGTTTATGTGGCTAATACATATAACTCTGCATTTCAGGTTCTTTTCTTTCTTTTTTTCTCTTACTTATACATTATTTTTGTCAATTTGTTTAATTAATTTATTAAGCTAATATTTTTTGTTGTTGTATCTATATGCATAGCAATTTTATACATATTTGTATACTGTAAGACCTAGTTTATTTTGTATTCTGTTTCAGTGATTAATCTCTGGAAAGAATCCTCTGGATAATTTTTTATATTGTTATACATTTGTAATAGGATGTCTTCTAGCCTCTCAAAATGTATTCCTGTAAATGGTGAGGAGACCTTTCAGGAAAAGTTCTGTCTATACAATTTACCTCTGCTGCGTGTGGTGAACTGTGAAAGGGAGGAGAAGATCCTAGTGGTTTGGTGGTGTCAGGAACAATGCAATACACCATCTTGGCCTTGAATTCCTATGGAAGGGTAACTCTAGTGTTCTCTGCAGAGTGAATTGGCTGGTCCTATGTGTCTAGGTTCAACTGAGTGTCAGTATTAGACATCCTCAATGGATGATGTGGATATTTTGTTTGGTCCTGGTATTAGGGTACAATGCCCATGAATTCCTAACATGGCTCTGCTTTTCTTGTTTGACAGTTTAGCGTGTACTGTTGATTATTGCATGGTTGGTGTTGTCAGTGTATATTTAATTTATTTATTTCTTCTTGTGGATATTCAAAAAAATGATAATCAAAATAAAACTTAAAAAACGTTAATTGGAAAATGACCACACATGGAAGACTATTCCACAGA
Organism: Limulus polyphemus; assembly: GCF_000517525.1. Lineage (NCBI taxonomy): Eukaryota > Metazoa > Arthropoda > Merostomata > Xiphosura > Limulidae > Limulus > Limulus polyphemus. The sequence continues at coordinate 398,545 of NW_013666068.1, read as the reverse complement.
CACAACCTCCAAGCATTGTGATACCTTGCTTTCTTAGTCCTACATTCATTTTCAGACAAGTCTTTCGGGCAGGTGCTTCCCCTTTTTTCATCCAGAAGGGATTAAACGGATATACCAGCTCCCCTAAGTTAGTCAAGAAATTATAATATCAGGACATCTCAGTGGAAACATCCCAAACGCAGGATAGAAATCTTTTCTTGAAATCAGACTCAATGGGGATATACCTATTGATGATATACTCCCTGCTACTTTGAATTCCTCAAGAGGAGTGATCTTTGAGAAGGAATTTATTAACATCCCTGAATCGGAGATTCTCACTGGTTTCTCTAACCTAGAAGTTTCAGGTGTTCGACATGTCTCCACTCATAAAAATAGAATAGTACAGCCTACTCAGGGTCTTTTTTGGACACTTACATCTTCACATCTCTCTGTATTTGGCATATCTGAGCTGAAAGGTGAAACTCTATATTCCTATGACTCTAAGACATCTTGTTGTGGTACTTGACATGAAATTTTTATGGTGGCAAAGGCCACAGTAACTATGAGTGTCAATTGAATCTACATTGTGTTACATGCAGTGGTTCGCACCCATTTTGATCCTGCTCTAAATGGATAAAAGAGAAAGAGGTACAGAAGTTAAGGACTGTTAACAACTTTTCCTGAGGCATGGAAGTGGTATACTCTCTTCCATCATGGACGTATATGCTTCTACACTCCTTTCCACTGTTACAGTTTGATAGTAGACTGCTTTTTCCATTACCTGTATAGAGTCTTTCTCTCCCCATGTGAAGAATCTTCTGCCTTCCATGGATAAGCTGGTAAACAAGCCAACATCTACTCCTATATCTATCCATTTGCTGAAACCAGTGCATGGTTGTGTTCTTCTCTATCGTCCCCAAGGAGCAGAACTCTCATTTGGTAACATCCTCATTCAATGAAATCCCATTTGTCTGATGGGGACCTGCCTCATCGACCCAACGCAAGATCCATGGAGGCCGATCAACATATTTCTAATATACAAGAATGACATGGTTATAAGTAAATATAAAAAGACTCGCCACCGTTCTAAGTAAACATTTTCATTTTAATACAGTGGTACTATTATTATAACTTAGATGACATTGGGCTGTGTTTCTCCTTACAGGAGATGTTTCTGAGACCTACCAATGCTGCCACCTTTTGACAGTTTTTCTCATACAGGAAAGACATGTTATGTGATTGATGTCTTCATGGTGGTGTGGCACTGCTGATTGACCAGCATGCGCCCACTATGATTGTACCACTCGATACACCAATGAAAGCTGTTACCATCTATGTCTCCATTGGTCGTACTATCACAATTTGTTCCCATTACCTGTGGCCAGAGGAGGATTACAATTAAGTCTAGCTTGATGATCCTATCAAGCAGTTTCCATTTTCCTTTTTTATTTTAGAAGTCTTTAACGGACCCAATCTACTCCAGGTGGTATTGCTATTGATGAGAAGCATCATTAAATGGAGTATATGCTCCAGGTTCACAAATCGTCCTTCTTCAATACTGAATCATATACATATTTTCATGCCCCAACTTAATCATTGTTGTTGTTTTTTCATAGGGGCAGTGATAATAATCCCATAATTCTGAAGAAAATCAGCTACAGTCAATGTCACTTTTCTTGTTTGCCATAGTGGAAGATGGAGCGAGCTGACTGGCTCTCCTTCACCACTGTCTCAGAGCTTGATTCTGTTGTAATGAACATCCTCTCTATTAACAACTGCATGAAGGTTGTAGCTGATTGTATTGTTCAAGCAGCTGGTCATACTATTCCTAAAACCTCAACACATTTCCCATAGAACCCATGTCCATAGTGCATACTGCTAACAGGCGTGGAATGCCTGTAATGGGCCTGGGTTATCTTCTACAGATATCCTCGTCTTCACAACTGCATGGCCTCTTAGCAGATTCGTGAACATGTCCAACAGGCTAGACCTCAAAGCCAAAAGGAACCTTGGATTAAGTTCAATTCCAGTATATCCTCAACAACTAGTTACAATGTCATTCGAAGGTGAAAAGAAAGTAACTCCTGATCCGTTTTCTATCTTGCATTCCCACAGCCAGTAGATTGCTGATTTACAGAGTATTATCAACACCCTTAAAGAGTGCTTTTTCGTCTTTCCAGCACTCCCACCTCTTCCCCTGCTTTCATAGCAAGGAATTTGTGGGCCAAAGTATCACCATATTCTATTCTAGCTCATAGTCTCTATGACTATGATCAACCATTTACACTGATAAAACCTAAGATTGCTTTACATTGGTCTGACAGTACATCATTTGGACCAGATGGTATTCACTATGAGATGTTGGGCCATCATTTTCCTGCCTCGCTTGCTTTTCTTCTGATTGTTTTAATCAGGTTTGGTAGGAGAAATAGTTTTCAAGTTCATGGTGTAGGGCTATTATCATCCCTTTCTCTAAGCCTGGGAAGGATCCCAAAGTTTCTTCTAATTAATTATTGAGCAACTGCTTCAACTAGCTATTTCTGTGTAGTTATGGAGAGAATGGTTCATGCTTGTTTTGGTTGGTCCTGAATTCAAACAACATTCTCTTAGTCAGGCAGTGTGTTTTCTGTAGACAGCACTCCACCATGAAAAACCTGATTCGACTTGGAACTTTGATCATGGAAGCCTTTCTCAATTTATTTCTTGTTTCAATTTTCTTTTTATCTTAAGAAGGCTTACAACAATACATGGAGATGTGACATCTTACGATACCTCTAGTTCTATGGGTTATATGGCCATTTACCTTTTTTATTTGAAACTTTTTAAATGACAGTTCATTCCATGTCCATGTGGGATCAACATTGTACTGATTTTTCATACAGGAATTTGGTGTCCCTAAGGACTGTATCTTTAGTGTCATCTTTTTCAGTATGAAAATCAACGCTACCATGGAACAACTTCCACTTACAGTTGCAAACAGACTCTGTGTTGAAGGCTTTTAGATTTTCTGTTGGTCACCGAATATGAGGTTCATTGAATGGCAGCTTCAGAATGCATTCACTCATTTTTCTATTATCATAACCTAATGATATTTATTTTGCACATTAAGCAGCTTTGTGTCAAGTGTACAAGGGGAAGGAACATCTTTTGTGTCCTCTCTTCTACTTCTTGAGGAGTGGATTGATGTTCTATGCAGAAGATTTATCATGCTCTCATATGTTCGAAGTTGGATCATGGATTTGTGATCTATGGTTCATCCAGTGATTTTGCTTTGAAGATGTTGGATCCTGTACATAGTCAGAGACTTTCTACACTTCTCCAGTCCAGAATTTGTACACTGAGTCCTATGAACCTCTGCTTCACCACAGAAGTTTGAACTTTCTCTGCAATATGCTGTAAAGCTCTGATCTTTACCACAGTATCTCACATATTGTTGAGTCTTCATGACTTGGTGGGCTATGCTTTTTGAAAATATACAGTCTGCCATTCTTATATTTGGTCTTCATATCTACGCACGGTTGTCTAAAATGACTCTGATATTGGATGATATTGCTGAATCAAATGAGCAGGCATTTCTGCAATGGCTAGTTACCATCCCCAGTTGTGACCTTTCCTTAAATCATTTGAAGAGGTTGGATACTCCTTATTGGAAGTACTACCTGCTCTTAACTATTGTGAACTATTCTTCTGTTTCAATTTTTTTGTGTTGGCTCAAAATGTGATAATCTGTAGGTTCTGTCATGGTTTACTGTAGCCCTGTGGCTGCTCATAGGATGCCCACTAAAGATTCTGTGTTCACTATTGAGTTATATGCCATTTAACGTGCCTTGGGTCATGTTGAAGCTAAGCAGTACGATCTCTACTGACTCATTTGGCACTTTGAAAGCCCTGGAATCACTTAATGTGAGTTATCAGCCAGTTTTCTTTTATCACCCCTCTTCATTCAGTTTTTTCTGAATTACTAACCATTTGTGGGTACAAACATGCTGACACCACAGCTAAATCCACCTGTTCTGGAATTGTCACAGTTCTACCTGCCCCACATATGGACTTCAAGTCTGTCATCAAGGCAAAACTTCACATCAGTTGGTAGCTGATTTGGAGTGAGCAACATCATCAGAAATTTCCAAATAGAACTTATTGTTATTGTTTGAATATCTAGTGTGTGTAGGAATTATGGTCTTCACTCATGTCTTCAAGACAAGGTTTCACATCAGTTGGCAATCAATTTGGAGTGAGTAGTAGCACAATAAATTTCCCAGGTAGAAACTATTGTTCTTGTTTGGTCATGTAGGAATAGTGAGCTTTAGTCCCATCATCAAGGCAAGACTTCATATCAGTTGTAGTCGATTTGAAGTGAGCAACAGCATAAAAAGATTTCCAAGTAGAGCCTATTATTGTGTCTGTCTGTCTGTCTAGTTTGTGTAGGAAAGAGACAGAGAAAGTTATCTTGTTTAAGCTTCACATTGGCCAAAGTCTTATAATTAATCAATTTCTTTTACAAGGGACTCATTTGCCAATATGTGGCTTTTGAGACACTCAAGTCTCAATTGCTTATGTTCCCCTTTCATGCGATCGCTAGCTATTACCAGCATCAGCTTTATTTTCATCATGTTTTGTCTCGAGGTTTACCTTTAAAGTTGAACAGTGTCTTTAGCAATGGTGACACTGTCCAGAATGATCATGTTTTACCTTTTTATGGGTTATTGACATTTTTGTTCTATTTGATTTTTCAAACCTTGTTTGTACATATAAATATCATGAAAATAGTTTCTGTTTTCTACTTTTTTTACTATTTTGCATTTATTTTATATGCTGCATAAAACCAGATGTTGACACAGATAGCCACGTTACTTTGTTCTAATAAACCAAACAAGCAACCAAAAATATTCTAGCTTTTGATTTCCTTTTTGGTTATTTGACTATGCCAGGGTATCTGTATTTATAGTGTTTTACTTTTATCTGTGTTTAAAAAGAGTAGTAGCTAGTGTGTAGTGCAATTCAGTATCTTATTAATTTCTGTTTTAATTTTGTTTTCCTGAAAGTTGATTAAAATTATTCGTCATTGAATAAGGATCTTGCTTTTATTACACACTATCTAATTCTTAAAAGTTATTTATTGTGTCAAAATTACTTGAATATTATTTGTATTAAAGTGTTTAAAATGTTTTTCATGTATAACTATTGAATTCTAGTCATCTTTATTTGTTAAAAAGTTTATTCTGTGTTTGTGAACTTATTTCTTCGATTTCAATATGTTTTATTTTTTCATTATGTGATGCAGTGATGCCAGCGTTACAGTTTGCTTTATTGTGACAAAGATATTGCTTATTGTTTTAGTGTTAAAAGATTATGTTGGTATATCTGTTTCTGGTGAAGAGCATTAGTAGATTGTATTCTAGTCAAAATTTTCTGTATGTTCTAGCTGTTACAAAATCTATGCTGAAGAGTATTGTTTTATAAATAATCAACAGTGTGAATTAATCTGGGTTAAAGTTGTCTTCATTATTAGGTAGCAAGTGCCTGTATTTTATTCTCAAAATGTTTCAATTCAAAGGTTATCTATTCTATTGAAGGATATTTCAAGGTAACTACTGAGTTTCTTTGTTAATGGGTTGTGTTTCTTGTGTTTCCTGTAAGTGTTTTTTTTTTTTTTACAAGGATAAGAACATGTTACGCCAATCTCCGACCAACACGCGTTTGTAAATTTTATTGGGTTTAAATTTAAGATTAACATCGGCTGAAGTAAAGGAATGGGGGAGAAATGATGTGGTATACAAACAGACTATGTGTTTTCTACCACCTTGTATTAGTATTGAATATTTTCGAAATTTATTATTTATGTAGGTATGTTCAGCTTCCATCTAACATGCTGATCAAGAATATTATCAAGTTACTGTTGCCATAGCTACCTATTGGTCTATATCATTCATCTTGAGTAGCACCTTTTTCTTTCCCATAGTAAAGATCACCTTCAGTATGTGAAGTTATCATTTCTAGTGGCAGTTATGTTATCTCTTGAGACAATATTTCAAGTTTCATTGGGAATCACTAGTTAGTGATAGTGCTGGTCACTCTGGATAAGTCTGCTGTTTACTCGTTAGGTAAGTAGCATTATCCAGCCTGGAACAAAACCTTAAATGGGTTATTACAGCTTACAACCTCATCTGAATAAGCTATATATGACGTCAAACTTAACTCTCCAGTAAAAACTGCAATTTTTCACTGCGTTTTTGAATAAAGATTGTTTATTGTGATTTTACGTGTATGTTCAATCTGTCTTTATTTCTCATAAACTTAGTTAACCAAAGAATACATAATTATTTTGAAATAAATATCTTGACGAATCTCCTACTATTTACCAGATATTTGATGTCACTCATACGGAAATTAGTGTCATGTTAAATATCAGAGAATGGTTCAGGATAATGTGTAGCTTGAACTAAAGTAATTATTAATAAGAACTTCTGTTTGAAAGTACATAATAGTGTATAATAATATATCAAACACACCATATCTGCTATATCCAATGTGAACGAGAACTTTCTCCGAATACCAGAGATCTTCAGGTCAGCTGGTATATGAAGTTGAAGTAAAGGTTGAGACGTTATTTACATTAGCAAAGGTCCTGATAATTCTTAGATGTGAATCGGACTGAGTTGATGAAATCAGTTATATGTATGCTACGACTCATCAAAATTGGGATAAGGGTTTCTTAAAAAAAAATTATATATTTATTTTAGCACCATCTATTAATATTTCTTATCTTACTTAAATTAATCTATTCTCAATAACTGGTGACCTAGCAGTCTAGTCCTATCGACTTTTATGGCAGTCATTCGGTGCTGCAACTGTATGAAAATTTGAATATTTTTTGTTGAACACGTAGCATGCCTTCACAATAATTTATTCATGCATTTAATAAGATGAAAAATTCTACTTCAATACAATTTCAAACATCAACACGCCTTCAGTTATATGTACGTTTCCTCTGTCTTGTTTCGAGAATGTGTGACTGGTTTGCGGTATATTTTACACATGGTAAAACAATGACCTATTTTATCTTCAGATATCATCATGTGCTGATTTGACAGTCCCTTCAGTTTTAGTTACTGTTTTTGTAACATTGTTTAACGATGTTATATGCTGGTGGTGAAGGGATGTTTTAATTAGCCATACTCATAACCAGGCTGGTTGTTAGTTTTGATCAACGCAGGTAGCTTGCTTTGACAAGAAATTAGTATCAATTGAAAAAAAAAATATATATATATACAAAATCTTACCTATTTCTTTGTATTGCCTCTATCGTAAAGTTTTAATTCAGGAAATGATTATAAAAATATTTTATTCTTAAAAACAACTCAGTTTTATCCTTTTATTACAAAAAATCATTCAGAGCCATATCACATATTTTACCATGGTTTATTCAAAAGTTAGTACAGCTTCATAAAAATGGTGACTGTTTTACAAGTCATACTAATCCGCCTTTCCAAATCTGTCATGCCCCCAGACAATACTTAATCTTTAGTCATAATTTCCTATTCCAAACATGTACAAAAACCGTCGTTCGATTAATAAAAAACAATTAAGTTTCTATTCATTCTATCGTGTTTGAGTATCCTACTGAAAGATGCTGTTTTACTTTATGCTGTTAATTTACTGGTAACGTATATCTTGTGTAGTAAATTCATGGGCCTAGAATCCCCGTTTTTTTATTATTTGTTAAATAGGCACAACATTACACCAGCAAAAAGAATAAAATCATTGTATCGGTTGAATGTGTCATGATTAAAAATGTTTGTAGTGAGGCAGATTTTATAGAAAATGTTAGAGTATGATAAGAAAAATTGACACTTATTCGTCGTTTTCAAGCAGGCGTATGACTGTATACATAGATCAACTCTGTGAAAGATCATGAAATAGTTTGGAATTTCAGATAAACATGGTTAAGTTTTTAATGAGGGGCGTTTGGTACAGGTGGAAAAAAACAACAACATAACCGATTCTTTCAAGATGGAGCTTAGATGTCTCCTGTCACTATTGCTCTTCAATATTGCACGAGAAAAAGCAGTAAAATAAATTTTGCGTAAACATCAGGAAATAAGCTTGAGATACATAACCAAAATCGAATTATGAACTTAGTTGTATATGCAGGTGATGTAGACATTATGGCTGTAGTTAGTTGTTTTAGAATTTCGCGCAAAGCTACACGAGGGCTATCTGCGCTAGCCGTCCCTAATTTAGCAGTGTAAGACTA
>NW_013666068.1:384538-390071 GCF_000517525.1 Limulus polyphemus | reverse complement strand
CATGTTTCGTGGGACAAAGGATTCGAACTCGTGAACCTCATATTGCGAGTCGAGCGCTCTAACCCTGTGTCTGAGAATACGGTTTTACAATGATTCTAGTTAAGAATTTAGCACACAGGATCACCTATAAAAGTTGTAATGTTTTCAAACGAGACCCAAAACCCGAGCGCTTTCGAATAGTTGACTATTCTTTATTCTCCTCAAGAAGAATAGTCATCTATTCGAAAGCGTTCGAATTCTGGGTCTCGTTTGAAAACGTTTTACAACGATTTTAATGCCAGTGTGCGGTACAGATGAGAACAAATGGAGAAGACTACATAGCCAAGAGTTGGTGAATATCAGCGAATTAATTCCTATTAGAAATATCGTAAAAGCAAGAAGAATGAAATGGGTTGGACATGCTACCAGAATGGTATCTTTGGAAGACCACTAGATATGTAGGAAAGCATTAGGAAGAATGAGAAAAATATGGTGTAATAATGTTGCAGAGGACGCCTTTGATCTTGTAATGGAAGATGAACAGGGAGAGATAGAAAGACTCTGAAAGAGCGTCCAGAGATCAACAAGCCCGTGAGCTATAGGAGTGAGTTCTGTCAATGAAATAAAAAACATTATTCATCATCAAGTAAAAACTTTCTGAGATTAAAAACAAGGAGCCAAGGGGCGTCTTTACAAGTTTTGTTTGTTAATTGGTAAATATTTAAGTGAAATACATCCTCAAGTCTCCATACTAGCTAGTACTAAGGTCTACCCGCTGGGAGTAAATTCAGTATATATCAATAAAGCCACATTCTCGGCATCATTAATTAAGTAATTGCCCGCCTTTTGTGCTTCTGCTATCACTTTTTTATGTTTAGCTTTCAACTGAGATATGAACGATTTCAACTGTGATTCGACACAGAAGGTCGAAACATCACGGTAGTCAGTTGTAGGATGAGCAGACAGGAACACTTTGAAATCAGCTACAGGCATAGTATTGTACTCTACAAAGGTGATTCTAAACGGTTCCTGAATACCTGTGCGTGTCATTTGGATACTTCCATGCTTCTTGTGTCTGGCCGTTAATCTCATAATGAGCTGACGGATTTCAGTCACCTTATCACTTCAAATCACTTTTCTCAGCCCCAACGCTAAAAGAGTACGGGAAATGCCTTATTTTTAGCCAATAAAAATCTCCAAATATTTCAGTTCAAATTAAGAAAAACTGAATTGGGTAGTTGTTTCTTCAACAATCAGGCCTAATGTTTACAAGCATGGTCATCCCTAATTTAGAACTGTTTACCCGCTTCCTATAGGTTTATTTGGAAATGGATAGCGAGAATGTCTATCACAGTTATAGCACTTCTAATCTGCGGAGCATGTTCAGCCTCATATCACGGCTCGAGCCTTGGATTTTCCGATCCACAGACTTTGTACGCTAACCTCTAAGCCGTTCCCCGTCCAATATCATATAGGAGTTGATGAGTAATAACATCTGGTGAATGGTAAATAATAATGTATAGTCATTTTTACGTAAATACGAAACATGAAATAAGCAAATAGTGACATCTGGTGATAAGGAGTAGTATCGACTAGTTATTAATTACTAATATCATCTCGTGATAAGTAAATAGTTAAGCCTGCTTCTGAGTAAGTGGCCATATGATGTCTCACGTCGTATTGAAATGTCCAGTGTGTGACATTAGTTAGTCATTGTTACATGAGGCTGTCTCTAATATTCAGACATATTTTTTCTTCCTGAGAAGCGTTTTGAATACCATTGAAGAAATACTTAATAAATCAAAAGTATAAACGCCATCGTTTCTAAGATGTACGTGATATAGTGTAAATTGATATTAGTTCTTAACTTTACCTTAAGGAGGTTTTATATAGATTACAAAAGTCGAATATTTTTATCGTTTATCTTACCTAAAATTCTGATAGTTATTCAATATTTTCGTACTACAGACGAAATATTGATGGATAGTTTGGCTTGTGTTGTTTTCGGCTAGAAATAGCAAAAGAGAAAGCATATAGTTAAAGAAAACCTAGCTTTGCAGCTCACATTTACGTAGTTGTTTATTTAAATGAATCGTTTTATTTATTGTTCAAGCTCTTAGAATGTTTAAACAGTGTCATGAATAATGACGCAACAGTACCTTTATGGAGTTCGGTTGCTAATAGAAACACGGAAGTTTGTTTAGGAACCCCTTTCAACGTTTTTTGTACTTAAAGAAAAGACATACAGGAAAGCCACGTTTTAGTATAAGTGGGTGTAACTGTAAACTGTATTAACAAAACACGCATTTCCAAGGTGCCTTTCTCTAGCTTAAGTATATACAACAAAACATTTATAGAGAAATCCATGAAAACCACAAAGAACAGAATGGTTAGATGCTTAAGAATTCGTTTGTTGATGCTGAAAATGTTTATATAGGCTCAAAAGTCAGAAAACTCCATTCATATTATTCGTTTAATGTTAAAGGTTCCGAATGCTCCTTGTATCAATACGTGAGAGAGACATACTTTCAGCTGTCTTCGAAATTCACGATATTGTGATTGAGTAGGTCAGGAGTGGCCCAGTGGTTAACGTGGACTGAATGTGAATCCTTCAGTTCAGGGTTCACGGCCCGTTGCACCACGAAAGTGCTTCAAAATGTGAAGCCTGGATGTGTTATAAGAGTAACAGTCAAATCCCATTATTCAGTCACATAACAAAAATATCCTAAGAGTTTGCAGTAGTTACTTTTGAGTTATCTATCAGTTATAAATTAAGGACGACGTGTGCTTGCATACAACAATTTGTCTAAATTTGTACACAAAAAACTGAAATAGAAATAACTGAAATACTTGACGAAATAACATGGAAGTACCATCAATACTATTATTTTTTAATTGCTTTTGCATAGATAAGAAACTTCGCAAGGCGACTTTAAGACAAAACTGACATTAAATGAACGGTACTAACTCTTTAACTTACACTCAGTGTCAGGTTTATTTTAAGATACACACACACAAGTAGAAAAAAAATATTTTCGCATTTCATTACCTATTTGAAACCTGAAGCTGGTAAACTTTGGTAGGTTTGAAGGGGAATATCCTATCTTCGTGGAGGTACAACATCTTCAAACTCACACGTAGATAATATAATTTTTTTTTAAATTTAAAAAAAAAGGTCATATGTAGGTGCTCTTTGCAGTGAAAGAGTCAAAATGCTCACCGAATTTGTAATGAGTACTTAAGATAAAAACGGATAACAAATCATATAAGAAAAAAAAAATCCGGAGAAAATAGTGTTTATATAGAAAAACAGACAGACAGCTAGCCAGGAAACAGACATAAAATGATTATTAGATAGACAGGTAAACAAGAAACAAGTCAGTTATAGTTAGATAAAAATATATTGATGTATACAGAGTGAGAGACAAGAAGAATGATAGATGGATGGATGTTATTAACATTGGACAGATGTGCCTGAAAAATTAAAGCGAAAATTGTTTTTTTTTTTTATCTTATACTTATCACTGACCAACATGTCATAGTATGCAATGTAAAAAGAACATATAGTTATTGGAAAATGACGCTATTTTTTTCCAGCTCTTTCTTACGGTAATTCATAATTTTGCTTGGGCTTTTATATTTCGTTTCTCAGAGATTCTTTCCCAATCTCTTTCGGATCAGAACCCATCCGCTGGCTCTTCCTTTTTGTAACTCAGAATCACGTCATAGTACGTTTCGTAATACGTTAGTTTGTATACATATGAAACCTCAACTGTTTATACGCTGTTTTTCGACGTAGAAACGTAAAGGGCATTTTAGTAACAAAATCATATGATGTTGTAAATAAAAAAATGTTGAAATGAGCATTTTCATTATGATATCTAAGGACTAGAAATACCTACGCTTGTGAAACACAGTAGAGCGGAGAAGTCGATCGATGTGTTGGATCACTGGCTTATCTGGCATAGGTCCGCAAAGAAGACTGGGGCCCTGGAAGCCAGGCCATCGAGAGCGACTATACGTGCTGATTCAGTTCAGAAAATCAATACTTTTTGTTGAGTCAGGAGGTGCAGAGAAGTATATTTGCTGTAGATCAAACGTTGCCTTAGTCATTAGTAAACCAAACAGATTCAGTGAAAACTCTATCTTATTTGTGTACCAAACCGTTGATACACTTCTAAGTCTAAACCTGTATATAAAATGTCATGGAATTATCTGTTTTAACTCTGAACACAGTATTTGCTTGTAAAGGCTATTTGGAAAATTCATTATTTCAAGTGACGTTCGCAATGCATGTAATCTATACACAAGACGTATAATTAATTGAGCTATTCGAGATTCTAATTAAACACAAAACACATTTACATACCATCTACTCAGTGTGATAATTAATTTCGAATAGTAACTGTTGTAACGAAGTGAAATAGGTTTTACGAAAAATATAATTTAATAACATCTATATATCTGAAAATCAGGTAAACATACTGACTGTAGGGTTCAGTTTCCATATTGGTTATTTTCAAGCACGATATTCGTTTTGGTTTGATTGTTATTAAGTTACAAAATGGGTTATCTGTGCTTTACCCACCGCAGGTATCGAAACTCGAATTTTAGTTTCGTAAACCTACAAACTTAACGCTGAGCCACGGAGAGGCTTCAAGCACAAAAAAAAAAAACAACAACAACATATATTTTCATTTGCATTATGGAAGGACATTGAATTATATAATTAGGAATAATTGCGGAAATTAAAAATTACATACGCACTCTCCAGAGTCTTCATTATACCATCCGTGGTTTTACGGTTAACACAAGAGATTTATGATTCAAGTACATTAAATTACACTTAGAATGTATTCGAAACACTAGATGCCTAAACTAAAGGTACAAACTATTTCTCTTTGCTATTTTATTGCTTGTATATTCATGTGTACGTTCTAAGGACATTTTGTTTTACTATTTTCTCCCAAATATAATTTTGTTCTGTGTGTCACAGAACATGTTGTTTGGACATTTTGAACACGAGTGCAACGTTTTGAGGAAATATGACATCGTTTGTTTGTTTGAAGTTAAGCACAAAGCAATACACAGGGGTAACTGTGCTCTGCGAACCACGGGTATCGAATCCTGGATTCTAGCATCGTAAGTCCGCAAACATACAGACATACCGCTGTGTCACTGGGGAGGGGCATTTGTTATTTTAAAACTATAGACAAGTATTGTGTGATATTGCACTTGGAAATATGTGCATAACTTCTTCGTGAAATATATATACACAGCGTGGTCACAAGTAAATAGACACACCTTTTCAGAAAAAATGAAATTTTTCAGTCATATTCACATGAATTGATAAATTTATAATTTAATTAATATCTAGTAGATCTTCCTTTCGCTTCGTGGAGTTCGTTGATCCTTTGGGGCATCGTGAGAATCATCTCGTTAATTTTAGATTGTGGGATTTCTCGCTCACTATTGCTTCAAAACTTGGAGTAGATCGCTCTTCGAAGTTGGTTTTTTTTTGTTGTTTCTTGAGTTGCCGGTCGAGTATGGCCCA
>NW_013666068.1:381752-383964 GCF_000517525.1 Limulus polyphemus | reverse complement strand
TATTTACTTGTGACTACGCTGTGTACATGTATATCTATATACATATAAATAGGATTTTGAACGTTCTTTTTGTTGTATATTCTAAGAAATATTTCATTTTTAGATTGACCACATGTATTTAACATCAACTTCAACAGTGCTATAAAAGTTTAAACTGTTCAATTCCAGATTCTTAAATCTTTAAGGTAAGTGATACGTTGGGATATTGTTTTATCGAACCTCGGATCTTAGCATTATAAGGGAACTCTTTAAAGGAGGTATATGTTATACGAATCTCATTTTTTATATATATGACCTCATTTATAACTATATGTAACTAATTACTTGTAGATGTTTATAGAATATACACATTTTATTAAATGAATTTACTTTTTTATGTTCAGTTATACATAATACACGTTTACATTGTAAAATAACATCTTTTTACGAGTAAAAAACATATACACAGTTTTACAACATGTAACGCTACAACTACTGACGACTATATGTAATACAATTATAATAATAGTACGTTAAATCCGAACAAACCTTATACTTAATAAAATAGTGAATTGTTCAGTCTAGTCAAAAGCTCAGAATTAGACTCAAAACAGTCTGACTTATTTACTTATTTAATTGTAAACAAAAATGTGACATTTTGAATTCGAAATGAAACACATTCTATGAAAATTTAAAATTCCATAATTAGGACACACTCTATTAACTTTAAGAAATATTTTTCTTAAAACCTTGACACAAGATGTGTTCTATATTACATTAATATAATGAGTGTTTCGTTTATAGAAACCACGTTTTTTTAAGGATAACCTTAACTTGCAGTTTTGAGATATTAAAGCAATCATACGTCAGACTGGTGCAAGTCGATTTTCCTGATCTATTACTGCAGTTAAAAGACGCCCATTTTAATCAGTACTGATGATTATAATATATGTACGTAATTAAATTATATTATTCATAACTAATAAAAGTAGATTATTTTATCTAAGGGAGTAACAGATGATCACTGGGATTTTACGAACTGAACGAGTTACGAAATGCTTAATGTTAAAAGAAAAACTCGATGTATAGAAACTTAGTTTTTTTATACAAAGATTTTAGTTGGATTTTCATTTCTATCTATTCTTGTTAGGGTTCAGTGTGCCCTGTTGTTAGTGTGCCTGAAAGTGGATCTGCTGGTCTACTATTCATGTCCCTCTACCGGATGCAAATAATAATTATTATAATGAATAAAAAAAATAACGTGTTCCGAGTTTTGGGGTCGTAGGTGAGTTAAGTATTGACGATGAATCCAACCGTACTGTCAGACACAAAAAGCCGAAGAGTTTGCGGTGGGCACTGTTGTAGCTGTTTTCCCTCTTGTCTATCTGTTCAGCAAAGCCAGGTGGTTAGGGCGCTCGACTCGCAATCTGGGGGTCGCGTGATGTGAATCCCCATCACATGCTCGCCCTTTCAGCCGTTTGGGGCGTTATAATTTGACGGTCAATCCCACTATTCGTTGGTAAAAGAGTAGCCAAAGAGTTGGCGGTGGGTGGTGATGACTAACTGCTTTCCTTCTAGTCTTTCACTGCTAAATTAGGGAAGGCTAGCGCAAAATACTTAACAAACAAACAAACTATCTGTTCAAAATTACGGACAGCTAGAGCAGATAGCACCATGAGTACGTTTGTGCGAAACATCTGAAACAAACGCACTACTTATGTTAAAATATTATAGTTCATAACGTATTCGATATTCATGAAGTTTACACATAGATACCAAGAGTTTTCATTTCAAAATATAATTGCGTTGATTAGCTCGCATTGTTCTTGTAGAGATTCGAAACGACAGATTGCTTCAGATACTTGAACGTAATTTTTTTAAATACTCTTACTTTATCATTATTTCAATTTTGTCATAGCATGTGTGCAAAATTATTACCAGTTTTGGCATTGCCCTTAAAACCAACTTTCAAAGTGTTACTTACTGTTACATTTCGTAAAAGTAATAAAAAATCAAATTATAACTTCACTTTGTGATTTTCTTATCCAAAATACCACATTTTCTAACTCATTATGCCTTACTCTACTCTGAAAATTAACTTTAAGTGTTTTAATATACACCTAAGGAAACTTTAAAATTCATAAAATCATAAACAAGCTAAATAAAAGATAAGCTTTAAAACTTGCAAGAAAAACAAATACGCTTGTTTGTTCTGAATTTCGTGCAAAGCTAC
>NW_013666068.1:367588-380744 GCF_000517525.1 Limulus polyphemus | reverse complement strand
ACTCCTTTACCAACGAATAGTGGGATTGACCATCACATTATAACGCCCCCACGGCTGAAAGGGCGAGCATGTTCGGTGTGACGGAGATTCGAACCCGCGACCCTCAGATTAATAAGAGATAAAAAGATGGGAAAACTTAATTTGATTGTACAATTAAAGTGGCAAACAATATTAAATAACTTTGCTGTTAATCTTATCTTCATTAACTGTTGACGAAGTACAAAAAGTTGTGAAGATCTTTCAACAATAGCGTATCAAATGTTTAGCGTCTAGATCATATACATCAAATTGTGAACAGCGTCACTATAAGCAACTTTAGACTACTGAGGATTGCAAGAGATAAGTTGATTTTTTTTAAAACTTGAATTGATTTTGTTTGTTTTTTTGTTATTAAGAACAAAACTACACAATGAGGTGTCAGTGTTATGCCAATCGCGAGGATCGAAACCTGAGTTTTAGCGATATAAGGCCCTCGTAACACACCTGAACCACCAGGGGCTTGAATTAAACCGATAAACGAAACGGTAACAGATTAGTAGGTTACACATTAAAATATTCTCGCTGTTAACAAGTAAACTAAGCAAGAATTTACAGAGCTTGTTGTATAAAATAAGCTTTTAACAATGCAGAACGTAACAGGGAAATAAATAGTTATTGTGATAGGGCAGCCAGTTAAGTCGGTAATAAAACAAACATTTGGACAAAAACAAACTGTTATGTATACAGCACAAACAGCTTGGCACACGTAAAGTATCGAATATAGCCCAGATTGATGACTATGGATATATAATACTTAAACACTCAAGTAAATTAAAATGAAAAGGAAGGACTGTGTTAAAAATAGCAAATCCCAACCTGTGATAAATGACATTTAAATGAACTAAACAAACCCAAACAAACAAATCAAATTAAAGACGCTGCATAAATTAAAAGGCTCCCCAGGGTACAGGCTATAACGTGGAATATAAAACGTGCCCTTGGTTTTGTAGGTGACAGTGGAAGTAGGATCCACACTGCGGTGGGGATACACCGTCTATCAGTCTTAACTTCCGTTATATCCCTCATTATAGCCTGTACCCTGGGAATCCTTTTAATTTATGCAGCGTCTTTAATTAAATTTTGTTTGGGCTTGTTTTCTTCATTTAAATATATATATATATATATACAACGGGTTTCAGTAGATTTTTAAATTAAATGTTACGTTTTCAATCATAATAGAAGGCTCAACTACACTAACTGTCTTAACAGAAGTATCAACTACACTAACTGCCTTAATAGAAGGATCATCCACACTGACTGTCTTAATAGAAAGATTAACTACACTGACTGTCTTAACAGAAGTATCAACTACATTAAATGTCTTAATAGAAGGATCATCCACACTGACTGTCTTAATAGAAGGATCATCCACAATGACTGCCTTAATAGAAGGATTAACTACACTGACTGTCTTAACAGAAGTATCAACTGCACTGACTGTCTTAATAGAAGGATTAACTGTACTAACTATTTTAATAGAAGGATATTCAACATTGACAGCCTTAACAGAAGGTTCAACTACGCTGACTATCTTAATAGAAGGATCATCCACATTGAGTTCCTTAATAGAAGGATCAACTACACTGACTGTCTTAATAGAAAGATCATCCACATTGACTGCCTTGATAGAAGACTCAACTACACTGACTGGCTTAACAGAAGTATCAACTGCACTGACTGTTTTAATAGAAGGATTAACTACATTGACTATCTTAACATAATTATCAACTGCACTGATTGTCTTAATAGAAGGATTAACTACACTGACTATCTTAACATAATTATCAACTGCACTGACTGTGTTAATAGAAGGATAAACTACACTGACTATCTTAATAGAAAGATTAATTACACTGATTGTCTTAATAGAAAGATCAACTACACATACTGCCTTAATAGAAGGATCAACGACAATACCTGTCTTAATAGAATGATCAATCACACTGACTGTTTTAATACAAGGTTCAACCACCTGAATATCTTAAAAGTAGAACCAATAGTGCTGGCAGTTCTAATAAAACGATCGAACTAGCGATTTTCGTAAAACAAGTGATCAAACATTACTGACTTCTATAAAAAAAAGTCCAACTGTGATGAATACCTATATAAAAGATTTAACCGTAACGCCACCTCTAATATAGGGTTTAACCATGCTAATGAACCTAATAATTTCAACCTAACTGCCTTTTAATGAGGGTTCTTCAACGGTAACAATGCTTCTAACAGAAGGGTAAAACCTGTTAGTGAT
This sequence comes from Limulus polyphemus, assembly GCF_000517525.1. NCBI lineage: Eukaryota > Metazoa > Arthropoda > Merostomata > Xiphosura > Limulidae > Limulus > Limulus polyphemus. Next base: position 378,457 of record NW_013666068.1, on the reverse strand, counting down.
TTATTTCTTTGTTGTTAAACGAGAAGTTACCTAAAGAGCTTTCCGTACTCTGCATACAATGAGTATGAAACCCCGAATTTTAGTGTCATAACCCCTCAAACTTACCGCTGAGCCACCTGGGGGACTGATTGATGAACCAAGTAACGTTTCACCATTACTGAGAGACATAATCAAAGTTTCAACCGTAATGACGCCTTCATTCGAGGTCTAAAACACAATGACAGCTTTTACGAAGATCTCAACCGTAATAGTAGTTCTCAGAGATTTTTCAACGGAAAATATAATAGCGTTTACAACTGAAAGTACTTCAGCGTTGTTTAGATTTTCATAAAGATTACCTTATTTTATTCACAAACAAATATTGTATTGTTTAAACTGATTATCTACGTTGGATCGCAAAATGTATAAACAGAGACAGATGTTATTATTTAACCATGCTAACATATTTAATTCTGCAATTTAATTCTAAATCTATCGTTTTAGTCTATAATGACTTTTAACAATTATTCTTTAAGAGCCAAAGAAAAACTTCTGAAATCTTATAGAATGAAATTGTTATTGTTCATCTGAAATCTTATAGAATGAAATTGTTATTGTTCATCTGAAATCTTATTATATGAAATTGTTATTGTTCATCTGAAATTTTATGATATGAAATTGTTATTGTTCATCTGAAATATTATAGCATGAAATTGTTATTGTTCATATAAAATATTATAGTATGAAATTCTTATTGTTCATCTGAAATATTATAGTATGAAATTGTTATTGTTCATCTGAAATGTTATAGTATGAAATTGTTATTGTTCATCTGAAATCTTATAGTATGAAATTGTTATTGTTCATCTGAAATATTATAGTATGAAATTGTTATTGTTCATATGAAATCTTATAGTATGAAATTGTTATTGTTCATCTAAAATCTTATAGTATGAAATTGTTATTGCTCATATGAAATCTTATAGTATGAATTTATTATTGTTCATATGAAATCTTATAGTATGAAATTGTTATTGTTCATCTGAAATCTTATAGTATGAAATTGTTATTGTTCATGTGAAATATTATAAAATTAAGTTATTCATTTGTTTCTGTGCAGTTCAGTATTCAACTCTTTTTCTTTTCAGATTGTTTCAAAATATAATGAAACTTCACAAGCTTTTCCGTGTATGGTTCAATTAACTGCACATGTGTTGTGTGGAATACAAGTATTTCTGTGTTATTTGAGGCAAAAGAAGTTACGTTGTCATTCACCTTGAATGCCCATTATACGTTGAAATTTCATCGAGGGAACCTTTCATTTCAGTAGTAATTTATTGTATAAGTAAAGGAGCTGCCCTCAAGGGTGTTGTATTATTCAAAATAATGGCTGCCGCATGAGAAAGGATCTGACCTTCCAGATGATGGGGAGATAAGACATATCATTACCAGTTGCCATAGCAACGGCTGACGTCAATGGACGAGTTGCTTCAAGAAATGTGAACGTGGCTTACTGTTATGAGAGACAACGCTGTGTTTCTTCTTGTTCTCTGACGCCATATTGGAGCAGGAGGAAGTTTATCAATCAATAACTGATACAATTAGCCATAAAATATCACGAAATTACTAAAAAACATTATAACAGGCAAAACTTTATTTCAGATTCTACAAGTTCTAAATGTATGATTGAAATGCTAGTACTGCTAATGTAATTATAAACCTATTCGTCCCAGTGCGACTTAGTAGACAACCAGTATGTTGAAGACGTTGCTACAGAAATAATTAGAAACTAAAGTAAACGAAGAAGTCATTTCGAACAATGCATTAGTAAACATCTTTTGAAATTTGTTATCTGATTACAAGTATAGGAAATATTCTATTTCTAACGACGTCTTCATTCATTGCTATAACTGCTGTAGCTACATCGGACAGATAAATATGTACTTTGTATATTCCACGTTATAATCCCCCATGTGCTTTGGACAATAAGTTCGAATGACAAAATCGGGAGAGAAGCCTTACTATGCTGTATTAATAACCCTTCTCATTGCCCTTATTCCTATTTAGACAGGAGTTTCTGTATCTCCACAACTGGTTGAAAACAGCAAATGGTTCTTTAAGTGTTAGATATTGAGGGTTGTAGGACCTTTTCCTTAATTTAAGACAATCCTATTAATATATAAGGTTGTGAATAGATGTTACACCTGATAAACTATATATTTCGCCTCGTACAAGCTGTACATTTTCAATAGATAAAGCCTTTATGAGATCGCATTTCACTGCTTACACCCCGCAACCTAATTGCCAGATATAATGTACATTTAAAAACTAATATGATGTAATAATGAATTTCTTTGTTTCAAGAACGCGTTATTCATTGCATTTTAAACGAAACGAGACAGTTATATCAAACGTAGTAGAAAACGTAATCGAACAAAATTAGCATTTCATTCTAGGTCAATTATCTTTTACTAATCGCTTCATAATACACGTGAGAAATTCATTTGAACCTGCCTGTGTTTTCAGTTGAGCTAATATTATTTTTAAACAGTGTAAACTCATTTTGAGCTCAATTTCGAGCTAACTTAAGTTAGAGAACATACATCATAAACTAATAAAAATGTTCAATTTAACTAGTGTGGCACTTAATCTTAACTTTGTTGTGCATCAATAAAATCAAAAAATTATGATTTAATATCTTGGTGTCTAACAGTCTTTGTATTTCAAAATACTCACGATACACTTATTTCATCGTCTGGCAAAAGAGGGCAGCACATGCTTATAATAAAATGCACTAAGTGATTTCAATTTTGAAGAATATATTAGATTCAACTTCATATATATTGTAATACTTGTTTTATAAATAAATCGAGGTTACGTATGAATAGCTAAGTAGGTCTATGAAACAACTGTAAGGAAGTTTGCTGAGATAGAAAAGAGTTTGAATTTAAGAACAGTTTGCAAAAATATTTTTTAAATTCTAGGAACTCAAGAGCGAAAGTAAACAAGAATGTATAACAATATTTCAACTATACTAAATCAGCATTTCGCCAAATCCCAGGGCTCATCAGGCCAGAGAGGATACATGAGATACGGTAAAGATTGACACACTATTTATGTTATCAAATAGCATGAACAACAACATTAAAAAACAGGTAGGTTAAAGAAACGAATTAAAGGCAAAAATACTAACCCAATTAACCAGAGCGCTTTTGAAAGTCGAATTCTTCTTCATCAATGGTAAACTGGCAATTGCTCCTGAAAATGAACAGACAAAAATACCAACGCAATTAACCTGAGCGCTTTTGAAAGTGGAACTTTTCTTCATCAGGAGCAAACTGGGAATTACTCCTGAAGATGAACAGCAACTATAGTGGTGTGAATTTGATTAAGTTGGTGAAGTTTAATTATTGTCAATTGTATATGAGTAATTTATAGAAACCAAAATTAGGACGAGAATTAACAGCGCGGGATTATAAAACCCATTAATTTCTTAGATTATAAATTATTCACCCATTTTGTTGTGATGTTAAGTGAGAAATTAGTTTAGTTTTTATTTATCAAAGCAGAAAACAAACCGGATTTCGATACTCGTGGTGGGAAGAGGACAGAGCCAATTATGTAGCTTTGTGCTTAACTTCAAACAAACAAAAACAGAAAACAAATAAAGTTTGTCTTGGACCAGTTTATCTTTTAACCAGAATATCTGAACCTTTGAACGTAACCTAGAAAAAAATAGTGACTACTACAATTCAGAAATAAAAGACTCTCACATCGCGATATTTTAATTTACCATTCATCAATCTACACATAAACATACAGACAAATATGTTTGAATACTCAACCAGTTCACACTGGGGAAGATAGTTAAATAATGAATTTTTTTTGAAGCTATTTCTTTTTATTTCTTTTACGACCCATGCTAGGTCAGCGGTAAGCTTACGGACCTATAACATTAAAATCCAGGATTCGATTCCCCGCGATGGATCGAGAGCAGATAGCCAATTCCATAGCTTCTCGCTAAACCAAATAAACAAAAAATCGGGTTTCATGAAACAAGACATTCACGCAGATAATAATTATCCTAATTCAGCTCAATTAAATATGACGACACAACCATGTCGGCTTATTATATTCAAGATTAAAAACGAAATTTTATCCATTGTATAAAGTGTCTTTGCATGCTCTGTTGGTCGTCATATAACATGCAACTGAACACTTCATAAACAATATTTAAACTCTCAAACTGCACACATTTGTAAGCTCATATAACTGCTATTTAGGTGATTACCTTAATATTCTAGTGTACGTATGTTTCCGATCTAACGTGCTTGTATTCAAATAAACAGAAAAAGTAGTGTATAGAAAACTGTTTTTTGAGTTAATTTTTTTTCTGAAAGGCATGAGTTCAACTTATGTTCAATATACTGGTTGGAATATTAAAGATTTTTAACAGACCTAGTTTCCACTCAGTGCCCAGTGACAAGTGTGAGGGAGGGCTTCAATGCTTAAAATTGGGTTTCGATACCCTAGGAGAGCAGAACACAGATAATCCATTATATAACCTTGTGCTTAACGATCAAAGTAAAATAGATGTTTTATAAAAGCCCCCGGTAGCTCAGCTGTCAGTCTGATGGCTTATAACGCAAAAAATCGGTTTTCGGTTCTCGTGGTGGGCACAGTACAGATAACCCATTATGCAGCTTTTTGCTTTACACCAAACCAGACAAACAAACAAAGTTTTATAAGAAAAATTTTATTTATAGAAAATATATATTCATATTATTCGATACAGGCACACGTTGCAATAATATCCGTCAAAAGTAATTTCGAATAAATGTTGGCAGAAATTATTTTGAAATTTAGAACTGCCGGCCAAAGGGAAGGAAAGCAGTTGGCAGCAACCGTCACTTGCCCGACTATTCTTAATCTAGTAACAGGATCGAGAACCAGTTTTGTAAATGCCCCCTAGTGGCACAGCGGTATGTCTGCGGACTTACAACGCTAGAAACCGGGTTTCAATACCCGTGATGAGTAGAGCACAGATAGCCCATCGTGTAGCTTTGTGCTTAACTTCAAACAACAACTTTGTAAATTGCCCAACTGAAAGTGTGGAGCGTGTCCGGAAAATATCACATGCTAGATGTTTGGATCTTGCGATCCGCAACCCCGAACGTTAGCTCAGAAGCCATGCATGGTCAAAATTTGAATATTATTTTAGAAACTACATATATTTCTTTTTTTTCTGTTTTTTTACTTAAAGCTCCACAAAAGTAATTGATTGTTTTCTAAAATGATTCCTATGCTAACTACCAAACTCGAATTAACTAGTTGCTTCAACGTTTCGATATAATTTATTATAAATTATTTAATACATTGTTATCGTCTTCTGCAATTCTCCTATTCTAAGCACATCAGGGTCTTGGTTTACTAAGACATCAGGAGTAAGCCTTAGGATAATAAATTTGTAACTCTTCGGAACTACTGTCTTCCAATAATATTTTCTTTCAAGAAACTCCGCACTTGGTAAATCTGTTTTGTTTGTTTTTTCTCCGGGCTCTACATTGATCAGGAGATGTGAAGAACTAAGCCTCGGGACGTGACATTTTATCAGGGAGCATCAAGCAAGACTAACAAGCGTTAAGCCTACTTCGCGCTCGCTAATACGAACAAAATTGCCAACTAACAAGAAAAATTCAATAACTACTGTGGTAGTTATTAGAGACACCGAGAAAAGCTTTTCTAGATTAAAAAGTAAAGTCTTAGTTGCTCATTAAGATTTACATATTTATGACAGCGTGGAAGACGGGCTATATTTCGCTTCAAACATCAAAGCTTTGAATACTTAATAAATTCTGAAATTCTACACATATTTAAGAAACGAAGTATGGGGTTGTCCTAAAAGCCATTAAATTCACGATATTTTTCTTTATTTAAATGCAAAAAATCATTATTGTTATTCATATTTTTTTAGATTGTCGTATTTCAAAGATTAGAGAATATTAGGTGACAGGTTTACAGAATGTTCTGAAGTTACTATCAAAATCTAAGTTTTAGCTTTTTTTTTTCTTCAAATAAGAGGAAAAATTATTTTTTAGTTGTAGCAGTGAGAGTTATGAGCATCTCAAAAATTACATAAAATATAAATATTACTTTTAGTTGTATGTCTGCTAAGTTGTTCGATATAATCTGATAGCCTTATTAACTCCTTCCCCGTTAATATTTTATAAGAAAATATATAAAGTAAAGAGGGTTTATGTATTTTTCATAAAAAAACAACTAACTTTTGAAATTAAGCACACAAATCCTCTTACATTGAGAGTTGATTTATTGTAGTTGTTAGATGCATTTAATTTACTGTTCATAATGCAACATGTTATGTATCATTACACTTTACAAATACCTTAAAACACTGTTTTGGATAAACAATCTATATTGTAATCTATATTCTGAAGTAAGAAGCAGAATTGTATCTGGACGTTAATTGATTTATTACAATTGAATAAAGTTTCTAATCTGGGTGTTTATGATATAGGAATAATGCCATTTACCAAATTATTACTAATACCACAAAATAGTTACGGCGTAAATTCCTGATGACGAAATCATTGGTCAATATTTTCTTATGGAAATATCAAGTATTCATTTTGTTTAGTGTGTTTCGGAGCCATTCATCCTTTCTGAAAAGGTGTTAAATGCATGAAATATTTTCTTAAAGTGTGTATATATATCCTTTTTTTATTCCGAAATATTTATTTTTAACAGTTTTAATATTTATTTGCGAATATATCTTAAGAAGAATATAAATAACCTGCTATTAATTTTTATAAAGTATACACAACATATTTAACTTTTATTTACAGATTGAAAAATTTCAAAATCCTTTCAGTATTCTATTGTTTATGTAGAACCTCAGTTATATGAGTTTGTGATGGGTTGATATGCATGTACAAACATTTTAGCACATTTTTATTGATGATAATCATTGTTATATTCGTTTTTTAATTTACTTACGAAAATTAAAGCATCCTATTTGCTCAGCAGTAAGTTTGAGTGCTTATAACGTTAAAATCCGGAGTTCGATTCCCCGAGGTGGGCAGAGCACAGATTACTCATTGCGTGGTTTTGTGCTTAAAAACAAACAACAGCTCTATGTATTAAACATATAAACATTTGGTGCTCATTAGTCAGATATATCTGATAACGTTTCGCTTGTTTTTATTTGCTTCGTACAAAAAAATTATAACAATATTGAAATTACATACTTAAAAAGTTTTAATACAATCTGCTATGCATGTAGCTGTCAGAACAAAATTTAAATATGCTCAAAATATTTCACTAGTAACAATTATAGATTTAAAATAAAATGTTAATTCCAGTATTAAACATAGCCATATTATATAATTTTTTAGTTGTGATACATAACTAGTAATTGGCTAATATACTGTTATTTACTATAGACTCTTTAATTCAGTTCACAAACGTTCGCATTCATTGATTGTAAGATTGTAAATTCAATATTGAAATAAAGGGACGTGCAAATCCATATACCACTACCTTTCATTTTCTTGCGTGTACATCTAATAATTCTGTAATATTCAGTCATTAATATGCTGATAATTACTTATTAAAGTTACTGAGAAATATATGCTCTAAATATGAAAAAAGTGAAAAGTTTTAATCTTTAATTTCAAGACAAAACGTATTAGCATGCACAATATACACACATTACATGTTGACATCACTTTTTTGTGATTAGTAATTTATTTTCGTACAATACCTTGTTTTCGATTATGATTTGTTATTTAAAAAATCTTTAGGCTTTTTTGAAAATTTCAAAAGAAACAAGTTACGATGTCGTCTCCCAGTTTAAATGTATGAAAGTTACAATTCTTTACATTAGCATAATTTACACTGATACCAATAACTTGTATTACAAACTATATTTGAACGAATCAATAATGGTAGTCTAGTTCGATTTTGAGAGATTGCCAAATCCCAAGGCTCGCCCTCTTGAAGGTGATGTGAATGATAGGTTATGGTTGTCCATGCCGTATTAATGACATCACATCTACATCTACCGAAATGGATGGTGCATATGGTAGGCGATGCCATATTGGATGACGTCACAATATTTCATAACTTTTTATTAGTCACTTCTTATTAATAATTCATATTAATTAATTATTTTCAAACAATATATCAATAAATGACCTCATTAATAATCTATTTCGATATTTCATTCCTATCTTGTGACTCATAAGACATGTCCAGACATTTTTCATTACCAACATGTCCGTACATATTTACAGCTATATTCTGAGAATAGATAAAGTCTAGACATATCTCAGGCAATAGATATCGATTGATATTTATCAACTTGTGGAAAGGTCCTCCCTGAATTATTGAATTTGAATGCGCAACGAATCGAGAAAGACTCCTTCTGACGTGTTTAGTTTAAAGACATACCGCCACCTCAAAGAATGGTCCTCTACATTATTAATCCATACCAAACTTTAGTTCAAAGTCGGAGGTACTTTATGTACACAGTGCTCATAAAAGTACCAAGAAAATACAAAGTGCCCAAAGATTAAGGTTCACTCTCGCCATAAACAAATTAACCCTCTTTCTCACAAACACATTTGTTTTTTTAGCTGTTTTTTAATTTCTTATTAATTTCTATTCCTACTATTATAAGGATCCTGTACATATTCGTGTGATAACAGGTCATTTTGTTTTCTTTAATTATATACTAATGATATACATACTAATTTAATTGTTTATTTTTCAAGAGACAATAGTGAGTATTTGTATTTTTATATTATATGCTACTTAACGAGTACATCATCATTAATCGTTTCCCCCACTCGTGACACAGCGGAATGTCTGCGGACTTACAACGCTAGAAACCGGGTTTCGATACCCATGGTAGGAAGAGCACAGATAGCCCCTTGTGTACCTTTGTACTTAACTACAAACAATCATTAATCGACTTTTCGATCCCTCAGAATTCGGCAAATGTCTTGTTTTTTAAACAGCTGCGTAAATAGCTTTCAGCAAACCATATTCATCTTCATCTAAAATTAAACCAGCTTATCATATTCATCTTCATCTAATATTAAACCAGCTTATCATCTTCATCCAAAATCAATCCAGCTTATCATGTTCATCTTTATCCAAAGTCATCCAGCTTATCATATTCATCTTTATCCAATGTCATCCAGCTTATCATATTCATCTTCATCCAAAGTTAATCCAGCTTATCATATTCATCTTCATCCAAAGTCAATCCAGCTAATCATGTTCATCTTTATCCAAAGTCATCCAGCTTATCATATTCATCTTCATCCAAAGTTAATCCAGCTTATCATATTCATCTTCATCCAAAGTCAATCCAGATTATCATATTCGTCTTCATCCAAAATTAAAACAGCTTATCATTTTAGTCTTCATCCAAAATCAAGCCGATATGTATAGTCTTGTGACACACAAAAGGTATGGGCTATTCATTGTACGAACAGCAATAGTAGTCAATGTGATTTTCGAGCATCAATAACTAAACAACTGCTAATCTACTAAAACTGCATCAGTTACACGTAAGTACACCTATTGTTCTTAGCTGCTATAGTAAAAAAGAAATCAAACTCTCATGTCTATTCATCTTTTGTAAATTATTTGCAGCATAACAAAATACGACAGTAAACAATGGGTCAGGTCATACAGTGTTAGTCGGGAAATATAGAGGAACCTGCTCGTGTAACAGAATCACTTCCTAAAGTATTGGGCCAGATGCCTTAGCGGAGTTATGCCGTGTAAGGGTCGGGGTTGTGGTGGAGTACTTTTCCATTACAAATATTAATTCATCTCCGCCGTCAACATAATATGTTGTCTTATTACACAATTGCCCTCCGTTGGAACCGCGGTAAGTCTAGGGTGCGTTTCCCCGCAGTGGACACAGAAGATAGCCTAATGTGGGTTTGCTCTATAATAACCAAACCAAACTAATTACATGATTAAAACAATAAATATTTAATAAAAACGTACCAAGTTTTAATAAGCATTTGTTTTATTTGTTAAAGCTTTGAAAGTTGTTATATTTAGCTGAAGCAAGTATGGTATACTTGTTAATAAGTAGAATTCATAATTTTATAAACATTGTATTTCAAAGAGTATTGCACGATTGATACGTTTGATGTTAAGCACAAAACTACACAATGGGTTACCTTTGCTCTGACCACTGCAGGTATCGAAACTTAATTTTAGCAATATAAGCCTTCGAGCTTACCGTTAAGTCACGAGGAAAATAACTGCCACTCTTATAACGCAACCACAGCTTAAAGTGCAGGGACTTTATCCTAGTATGGCATGGATTCGAAACAGCTTCATTAGCTCTTAAATATAGAGTTCTATACCAAAGCCAGTCCACATTCTACATAAGACTTTTATAGCAATAAGACAGTTAATTGTTAAACAATGTAAAGTTAGATACTTCAAATTTGACGGAAAAAAATATTTTGATACTACTAAATGTAATGATACAGTAAGTGTATCACATCAATAATTTCGACAAATTTACTTTTAAATTTCGATGGCTTTATTATTGTAGGTAGGTTTACTTAACCAGTAGATAATGAAGAGGAAACTAAAGTACTTGTCATATATTCTTTAACAAAATACCACGGCAAACTTCACTATTGTTTCGACTTGTACCGATAACACAGGTCTGCGATGGTTTTATTGTCTTGAAATTTTTATATGTTCTACAGTAATTCCTGTACGCTGAATCCGAAAATTATATCCATTTTTCTCCATAACGTACAATTTTTCACAAAACGTCATAATGTAATACATAAAAGAAAGACCACAACACGTAGTTTTGAAACTAAAAGA
>NW_013666068.1:345981-367578 GCF_000517525.1 Limulus polyphemus | reverse complement strand
AACAAACATAATAATAAATAATGTTCAATGTGGTAAATGAAATAATAATTTGATCTAAGTAAGAGGTTTTTCTTCCGATTTGCAAAAAAAATCCTTACGTGATAAAAAAAAAGATGAACATTTGTAGCTGCATAGCTGAATAATGGAAAATCCGTTATTAAAACCAAAACAACTTTTTATGAAGTTTAAATTCGCAAGCTTTTGTTATGAGAGTACAAAACAGAACATCTCGAGAGCAGAAAGCACTGTGAATTCCTTAAGTTAATCGTATTATTATTAACGAGCTTATTTCACATATAACATCATTATCTTTTACCATTTGTGCATTTTGTTCATGTTCGAAATCCGAACCAAGTTAATCTTAGCTTTGATTAGTATTTACTGCTGTTCAACGTGTAAAGTCCTGACTATATCATGCCTTCGCAAAATGTAAAATAAGAATCTTGTCTCGCAGGTTAAGGGTGTGAATAAGATATTTAAATAAAATATAAACAGTTGAGTACTTTTCTATAAAACGGAATTAATAATATAAAACATATCAAATTATTTGAACCATAAATAAAATTCGGTTCTGTACACACTTCTTAAACACGTGAAAAAGTCCAACAAACATGTTTTAATTTTCATGCATTTACTTGTGTCAATTCCCGAACTACTCGAACACTTAAATATAACTTAGAACAATGTGTTATCAGGACTGCTATAGGTTATCAGATTAGCGTGAACTTAATAGTTCTGAACTAAAAGTTGATGTAATGATACAAGTATAAAGCTAGCGAAAGTGAACAAAATTAACTTTTTCCTAAGAAAAAAAGAAACTAAACGTATAATTATTTTGAAAAAAGACTCACGCTGAAGTAGCGGTTGAACTAAGATATAATTTTATATTACCCAGTTACGAGCATGTAGCAATTATCTAGGAGATTATAACGCCCATCTTCTTGCTATCGTCATACAATATAAATAATTTTTGATCAGTTAGTATTTTAGGAAGCTCGTAAGAATGTCTAGTTTTTATTGTCATTATTCTAAAGTCGTGGCGACTGAACTTTGTTAGCTAAAGATGTCTTTATGGTTTCATCTTACTTTATCAAGGAGTCGTTAAATATAGTTCATGCCAGTAGACTAATAATTTATTACCACTTAACCGCAGAAGTCATTATGAAAGATACAGGATTAATTGCGGGAAAGCGAGATTATGGTATTTTCTTAGTGGGGGATCATACTTGCATCGAATAATGTGGAGATTATTGGTCACCATAATATGATGGCGAGTCTAAGTCATGTAAGTAATAGCGTTGGTTTAGGTCGATCAACGGGAGGATTAAGGTTTTCTAACAGTGGCTCACTTCAGTTTGACAGCAAATCAGAATAAACATTAATTCATATGATTAAATTCTAAAAGGTCTGTCCGTTATGGTTCTTTATAACGTTCTTCACGTCATAAGAAAATAATTGGAAAAAGTTACAGAGTTTTAATTACAAAAGATAAACAACCTGAACTGAAACTAATGCCTAGAACAATGGATAACTTTTACAAGGTTATACAAGAAAAAAAATTGACAGTAAAGATAAGAAAGAAAAATTGCATGTTAAAATCCTTGGTATTACCATTAAAATAAGAGTTAAAACAAAAAATCTAAAAGCTATCAAAGTCTTAAACTTGTGCTGCTCAGAGTAGAGACAAAAAAATGCATCATTCATGAAACAGTTAATGTTATATCGCATTGGTTATTTCCATAACAGATGCTATACTATTAACACCTTAATGTGCCAATTTAACTATATTACCTGGCACCCAATAATATAAATATGTTCTGCATTGCATTTAACTATTTTGACGCCTTCAACATTACGTTGCTACTTCATTGTTAGCTGAAATTTATAGTTTTGTTACCTGATACTCTAACCGGTCAAAACTTATACGGGGTAGTCTGGTTACGTGCACATTTTATACAGTTATATTGAACATTTTAATAGAAGCACTTCATCCAAAAAAGATGGGGTTAATTAGGACCTATAATGGTTCATATCAGACTTGGAAGAATATTATACAAATATAATGACAGTTATGATGGATCACGCACGACATATTACATCCTATACGTGTAATCATTCTCCAGATGGCGACTATAAACGTGTACGGGCATATATATATTAATCAAATAAAATTAGTTTTGAAGTAGTTACAGAAAATGTCATGTTATTCTTCTATCTTCTATGTTACACAAGGTGATAGATGTCATGTTATTCTTATATCTTCTATGTTACACAAGGTGATGGATGTCATGTTATTCTTATATCTTCTATGTTACACAAGGTGATGGATGTCATGTTATTCTTATATCTTCTATGTTACACAAGGCGATAGATGTCATGTTATCCTTCTATCTTCTATGTTACACAAGATGATAGATGTCATGTTATTCTTATAACTTCTATGTACACAAGGTGATGGATGTCATGTTATTCTTATATCTTCTATGTTACATAAGGTGATGGATGTCATGTTATTCTTATATCTTCTATGTTACACAAGGTGATGGATGTCATGTTATTCTTATATCTTCTATGTTACACAAGGTGATGGATGTCATGTTATTCTTATATCTTCTATGTTACACAAGATGATAGATGCCATGTTATTCTTATATCTTCTATGTTACACAAGGTGATGGATGATGCATTTACGTTATCATATTTTGTTATGGTGGTTCGTATAAGAGTAGCCCAAGAGTTGGTGATGGGTGGTGATGACTAGCTGCCTTCCTTATAGTATTACACTGTTAAATTAGAGACGGCTACCGCATATAGCCCTTGTGTAGCTTTGAGCGAAATTCAAAACAAACATACTGGTTCGTATGACAGAACTCCCAAGTAAAATATCAGTTCTTGTAAATAGCATGAAATATTTACCATCATGTGCTCTTCCAACTATTCGAAGTAATCTGAAATATTATTTATATTCAGTCATTTTAATAATGAGCATCATTATTTTCAGTAGAATCCCGGAATACCACCCCTGATCAGCTCTGCGAAATTCATGCCTGTCATGTGGCGCTGAAAGAAGCAAAAGTGTGTCCTGTGGTTAGTAAAAACCTAAATGATATATAAAATACACAACAACAATGCAATATGAATAAAGCAATACCAGCTACATCAGATGACTGACTAGTGTTGTGCCATAGGGAACAAAACATGAAAGTTTTGGGAAACCAAGGCCTTCGTGGAGTATAGAGATTAAACTTGCCTCATGCTAATCCTTCAGTAAGGACAACATAAGTAGAAGAAAGAACAAGAAATCCGAATTTTTTGCTATGATATTTACAGGTATTCCCAGAACTTGTGACTCAGTCATTACATAGCTATTGTTATAAATGGAAACACTGTATAGTATTGTAAAGTTCTGATGACCTATTGAGGAGATATTTAAAATACCGTTTCGATGAACAATCCGAGCCATCTACATAGGCAGTGCTGCCACCTAACTGATATGTACTTATTTTGTTGTCCATATTTATAATATTACCCTGCATACTTGATACTTCAACTTATTTGTTGGACGTAACTGTAACTGAATAATATACGTCATATTGTCCATGAGAGATAACAATATCAAGATTACCTACAGCATTTGACATCACATTTCAATGTCATATATTTATTTGAGATGCTATGGATTATTTGACGTCCTTATGAAACTAATTTGTTAAGCATTTAAGAAAATTCATATAATTAAAGTATTCATATGCGCTATTAAAAACAGACAAAGACAGTAAAATTGAATTTTTCATAAAATTTACATTATCCCTTTCCAATCCAGGGGGTGACACTAATACACCCTTAATTTTTTCCGTTCTCACAACGAAAATACTTAACCTAACTGCATGAAACGTATTAGCAAAAAAGTTAATGGATAATTTGTAATTTCGGCTTAGATAGAATAGTATAACCAGTTTTGGTTTTGATGTAATATTTAAGTTCTGAAATTTTCAAAATTTTGTTGTAAGATACTGTTTTGAAAAACTTTAAAAATTCTTACTTGAATCTTAGAATTTAAATTTTTATTTATTGTTGATCAGAAAATGTCTTTTTATATATCCAGTCAATTTCAAGTTGCTTGGTATTCATTAACATATATGTTTCGATAATTTATTTTGCCGATTTCAGTAGTCACCATTTCGAATATAAATCGTAGAAACCACGACAAAACTGACAATGAACTTAACTTTGAAAATGACGTCACCATTTGCTTTGTCAAGCTCGGTAGTGTAGAAATAAAGTCACAAACAGAGAAGGAACATCATGTAGGAAACAAGACATTTTCTTCATTTTTCTTTGTGATCAATACTGAATATTCTAGAATATTTTGAACTAAAAACTGTTTAAATTGAATTAGAATAATCATACTCTTCTTAATTCTAAAACGTGATATGCAGGTGCGTGCTCGACAACCTGAAAAGCGCTCTGCGATCTGAATAGAATATGGTTGTATAAATATTTATACTTTTTACTTAGAATGAATAATATTATTTCAAAGCTATGAACAAAGGTAATATTCAACCTTCATAAGATATATCAATATATTTTGATTCAAATGAGTTTAATAGTTTGCTACACAAGACGAGCCACAAAGGACATTAAAATGTTCCAACACAGATGACAATAAACATCCCTTTGTCCAAGTAAACTTTTTTAACTTAAGAGTATAATATTCTAAGTTTAAATAACATGATACTGGTATTGAACAAAATTCAGATAATATTTTATCCTTGATAAGGTCACTATTATTCTGATTGGTAGGTGACAGTGTAGCTAGATGTCCAGTTCTATAGATTTGTTTTTGCAGACACCTGAGTAGCACTTACTGTCTTAAACTTGCAATAACATATCTGAATTTTTTGTATTTCAAAACAGTGAGAAAACTGTAATCAAAGTCGAGCACTGACGATTGTCATATATATCTATTAGGATGAACAAAAAAACTCCAGATACTGATGAACAAACACAGAACTCTTTTCATATTTAAAATCATTTCGATTAAGTGGAACACAATGAGAGTATTCCATGTAGATCTTGCCAAGACTGTATGATCTTCCATGACATGTGGTTAATAGGAGACTAAACCATGAGTTGAAAAAGTAGTAGAAACTAGTAAATGTAAAATAGATAACAAGAATTTAGTAATCCTTTTCTAATTGAACATTGAGCCTAGTCATCAGTAACATTACCTAAGATAGTTTCAGGTGAAGCAGCAAAAATATACTGCTAATTAGCCAGATTTTTCTTAGAACCTATGGAGTTACCTCTTTGTTCTTCAGGAAAAACAACCATGTTGAATACATGCAGCTGATAAGTTACACTAACATCTCGTTTAGATACACACACACACACACATCATTGCATCAGGTAATACTATTAAGAAACAGTTACAATAATTTAGCCTACATTATCTAACTGTTTATTTTTCAAACGTAAAAGAGGATTTTTTTATGATGAGTAGAATTAAATGATACTTAAATTTGTTTGTTCTATTTATGTTAATTAACTTTAAGACACAGAATTAACAAATCAAACATTTCTGATTCAAGGACCGTAACTAACAACAGTAAAACTTATGACGTGAAATAACAAGTTTCCAGCACTCTGCTTTACTTTTAACTAGGACGTTAAGACCAGGCACTTTGGAAGAAAGTACAAACTGTGATCACAGTTGAGTAGTCACAGCTGAGATCTTCCAAACGAACCAAGACTACATCGTTTGTTTTTATCATTTTCACGCAAAGCTTCACAACGGTTATATGAGCATAGCCTTCCTTAATTTCGAAGTGATAGACATCGCTTGGGCTACTTCAGTGTGACAAATAGTGGGATTAGTTTGTTCTTTGTACAGCGCCCCACGGACCCAAAGCTTGGAGTGTTATCCCTTGGATTCAAAGTATGAGCACTTAACCCAATTGACTGTGCCAAGCGATATATATATATATATATCATAAGAGGAAAATTCTACTTAGTTTACTTTATAAAAAACTGTAGGGCAAACTTTATAGGCCGATATAATTTATCAGGTACCAAAATCTTCAGATACAAGTATAATAATCCAGAAAGCTCCTGAAAATATTGTAGGATTTGACAATTAGCAAACATTCTCATTCAGACTCGACACATAAAAGATAAATAGAACTGGATACAAAAAGAAATGAAATCATGAAAATATCGTTATTGCAACAGATATTAGCTTAAAACGCAGAAGTGTTTTCTTGTTGTTTGTTGTTGTTTTTTACAGAAAGCTTGCAAACAATTAATAAGTTACGTAAAATACACGCCATTTTTCAGCGTAGTATTGTGTAATTGTGTCGTTTTATTCCAACCAAAGGCTGGTGGGCCACTAAAGAGTTCTGTCCTTTTTTCAGCCACAAGATGTGACTATAAAAGGTAGAAATGAATGTTATTGGTGAGTAGGAGAAAAATGTGTTAAGTTGGTGGAGACGCTTAGATGAAACGAAAAGAACGGGGAAATGATTCCAATTCTACGTCATGAAGGATATTAATTAATATGAACTTCTTTGATTGATTTATTTATGCTTGTGTGTGTGTTGTTGTTTTATGGTGATGGTATCGTTGTTGGTTCTGCTTTTGAGGCTTTGATACCTCAGAGTAAATATAACTTGCAAGATTTGACACATAGTGGTCATCATGATCAAAATCATTAGAAGGCAGTGACACAACGTACGTTGCAATAGATGTTCCAGAAAAGATATGAGGTGTAGAGGATGGAGGACTAGAAGATCAAACATATCAACAAAGATAAGATTTTGAGTACGAAGGTTCTAGAAGTGAAATGTAATACAGCCATAAATGTCTTTGTGGCTGACTAAGAGCAGGACGTGAAATTTTCATCAAATTTTCTATCTGTAAAATGAGATAGAAGCAAAAAGAAAAAAAAACTTATGCATTATGACCATAAATATGACAAATTAAAGGAGGGATCAAACCACAGAAGAAACTGGATAGGCAGCAAAGAAACATAGGTCGAAATATGATTTTCAAATTTGGCTTCAAGATATGTCACTGTGTCAGAAAATTGGAGTTGGGTCACGAGCTTGATAAAAGTTGTGGTGCATAAGGTTAAACAGAATGGCTCTAGCTTTATATGCATTAAAATAAGATGTCAGTGGGAACTTTATTTAATGAACTTGTTGACAGCAGCTCTTAAGAGTAACTATAGTCTTGCACCTGGTCAACAGAACAGTATAAATAGAGAGAAACGGGAGAAGAGAAAAGTGGCATGTCAGGAACATATCGCACACAAAGCAGAAATGATGAACTTGAACCTTGGAGTAATCCAGCACCCAAGTAGAAATATTTGTAATGAGTTCAGCGCATTCAGTTCTCCTACGTTCAAGAGTAACAGTATCCTTGTTTTCTCTTTTTTATTATTTGCTTTTATAAAACTAACACAGTATGCGCATCGAGTCAGGCGTAATTACATTTAACCTATTCTTTAAAACTCTAAATAAAGAGTATAAAAATGTACTTCTTAACTGCCAATTAGATCAACTTATATACTAGGATATACTTCGGTGTTTTAGTCGTGTTTAAGTTAACGAGTCTGCAAAGTTTCTGTCTAACAATATTATGACGTAAATAGAATAAGAATAACATTAGCATTACAGATGGTAAACTAATTTTAAAATGTGAAACTTAGAAAAGGCTTTAAACTTTCAAACTTGATGCAAGTAACACTTTGTGACTTAAGTATATATATAAACAGTGCAAAAGTTTTTGGGCTTGGCGTGGTCTCGAGGTTATACCGCGTAGATTGAAAATTCGAGATAATGTTTCGCAGCCCGCTTTCCTTTTTTACGGGTTGTTGGTTCCCTAAAATGAATGATGGTCACATCCTACTATTCGAGGCTTGGTGTGGCCTGATGGTTAGGGCACTTGACTTGCAATCTACGGATCGCGGTTCGATTCCCTTTACCGAACATCTTCGCCTTTTCAGTTAGTAAATAGTAGCCGAAGAGTTGGCTGTGGGTGGTGTTAACTAGCTGTCGTCCCCCTAGTCTAACATCTCAAAATAAGAGACGACTACCACAGATAACCTAGAGTAGCTTTGCATGAAATTCAACAATCAAACCTCCAAATCGATCAGACAAGAGTTTGCTTACCTTTGATTTATTAACTCCAAATTAGGCAAGTTTATGTGCAGATAACCCTTTGTATGGCCGAAGTAAATACTGAAACATATAAAAAAAGCATAAGCCTGTGAGCTAGTTCGAAGTACAAACATTGTTTTTCGCATTAAGAAAGTTAGTTTATTTCAAATAATCGCGTAAAGCTACAAGAGGACTATCTCAAACATTGATAAGCATTCTTCTTTGAGTATTATAAACCATAACATTTAGAATGGATCAGAGATATATTTAACAGTTATAATTCTTGTATGAGCAAACTTTAAAATAAATTAAAATTTCTTATCGTTATGCATACTCTCTGTTACTTAAGTCAATGCAAGTTTCAGTTCAACCAAAGTGCCTAAATTCTTGAAAGTTTCTGAATCTTCCTTTGAGTATTCAACCGTTTATTTCTTATTCCTATTTTTAGCTACCTAATTGCCTATCGAAATTATATATTCGAACACGAGATGCACTGAGACCTGTTGTTTTTAAAGGGTAACATCACTTGTAAAAATTACGGGTGAGACCATTCGAGGAAATGGATGCGTTTATAATCCTTGTGAGAGTATGAAAGTTTTGGAGTAACTTTTTTTTTGTATATTAGACTCTAATCTTCACCAAACGTGCTGTTTTAGAACAAAGAAAATAACTTAGCGCCATATTTTGCCGACGAAACAAAAACAGTTAACTGATAATCGTTGCTAAACCTACTACCAGATGGTATGTGAGATAAGTGTCTCATCAAATATAGAAAAAATATGCATTTTCCTAGCTGAAAAGCAAGAAGATAATTATATACATTAATTCTGTTCGCTTACTAACGCATAGTAAATTTCAAGTAGAAATTTGAAGATTGTGACTTAAAAACACGTTATCATCTCTAACAATATAATTTTTGTGTTAAAATATTATGCATAACAAAAATGAACATTTTGCCTAAAACATAGCATGTTTTAAATTATAAAAACTATTAAAAAAGAACACCAAGGATGTATTTGTCCATAAATTTGAATTAATTTCCCTCTATATGCACCAGAAATGTCTATTACTATCTTAATATTAATTTACCTCCGGTAGGTCGGAGGTAAGTTTGCGAACTTACAACGCTCTTCGATACTCGCGGTGAACAGCGATCAAATAACCCATTGTGTAAGTTTACGTTAAAACAAACAAGGAATAACACAAAATTGTTTTTGTGAATACGACGACCTGATTATAATAAACTTACACATAGTATTCTCGAACAAGGAATTTGTGTATGAAACATTACTCGTCCATCTATTTAATTAAGTTTCTGACTAATGAAACATTACTCGTCCATCTATTTAATTATGTTTCTGACTAATGAAACATTACTCGTCCATCTATTTAATTAAGTTTCTGACTAATGAAACATTACTCGTCCGTACATTTAATTATGTTTCTGACTAATGAAACATTACTCGTCCATCTATTTAATTAAGTTTCTGACTAATGAAACATTACTCGTCCATACATTTAATTATGTTTCTGACTAACACAAAGGCGTTTCTAAATAAGCTGTTCCTAATGGCAAACATGTATTAATATATAATGTTGAAACACAATCCTGTAGAACAGGGCCTAAATAATTTATGTTTATCCTAACTAACATCGACAAGAAAAATTTTAATATATCTATCGAGATACGTGTGTGATTAGTTTCGTTTTACCAGTCTGATTCTTTGGCTGTATATTCAAGTATTTAACTGGTTCTTTATCTCTATCGCCCTATTTAATTATACGTCTTTTGTGATGGTAGAAATGTTTGAAGATGTTTTAAACAAGTTCTTTCTTAACATTCGTAAGTCCTATATGTTGCGTGTAATACAAAAATCTTTAATAAAAATATCAATTGAAGTTTGTTGCCCCCAATTATTATCAACTTCTGACCAAAATAAGCTACTTACACATATTAGAATTAAAAACGCATACCTAGTAATGAACATAGCAAATTGAATATACTATCTAAATTATCTTATTTATAACAATTAGAATGCGCTGTTTGATCATTTGGGTACCCTCGCAGTTAACGATATTTTCGGTCATAAACCCAATAATATCTCACAAGGTTCGGTCAGCCCAGGACGCTCAAGTTAGCCTTAAATTCGTATGCTAATCTAGCAATGCAGATTGATCATAATAATAAAATAATAAACATAAAAATAAAATTAGAAATAACGAAAATATATATTACTTTGAATGACAGTATCATTCCAAATACGCTAGAAATTTCCTTTACAACATGTACAACGCTAAAATCAGGGTTCGATTTCCAGCGGTGGACACAGCAGATAGCCTAATGTAACTTTGCTCTAAAACAAACAAACTGTACAACCTCCTCATGACATTGACCAATTTGGAACAACTTTTATTAAAATTAGTTCCGGTTTGTTTACTCCAACTTTCTGTGATGTTATTTATTTATATGACAGCGAAATCTGTTGTACGTTTGTCCGCTAACTTCTCGCACAATATTTGTCCAACCTCCACCAAACTTGGCATTGTGACTACTAAGTTCCCCAAAAGTAAGATAGAAGGGTCAAAATTCCGTATTTCCATCTGTCACGCCGATACCTTTGGGCATATTAAAGTTAGATTAGATTTGAGGGTAGGTTGGTAGAGATCGTGAGGAGTAATAAAATCGAATCGGGTATACGCCCACCTCACGCTGGGTATCGCCGGCGCATAAAAATCATAATAATTGGTTGAAATTCCCCATTACATTTGCCTGGTTGTCAAGCAGACACACTGACGCAAAATCATCAAATTTTATCCAATTGGAACGCTCGGCTGCAACTCTATAATAACCCGCAGCACATTTAAGTTTTCAAAATTCCCAAGTTAAAGTGCTCTTTTTCAGCTTAGCAAGCTAACCAATCTAAAACCAGGAAGACAGTCCAAAGAGAAAACCCTGAAATATATACATATATATAAGCGAAATTGTATGTTTGTCTGTCCGCTAGCTCCTTCCACATTATTTGACCAATCTCCACCAAACTTGAAATGATGACTCCTACGGTCTTCAGAAGTAGCATGGAGAAGTCAAGATTCCAGTGGGGGTTACACCCCCGTCTAATTTCGGAAAAATTACAAAATCTGCTCAACTTGACACAGTAGGACAGGATCACATGAGGAAGGTCATGTGTGGGAGTTGGACATCCTCATCTAATTTGTATAAATAAACTTCAATATATGTGTGTGTGTGTGTATCTGTTCCTCATATGTTTCCAGATTTCTTGATCAATCATCACCAAACTTGACACAATAATACAGGACGACATGAAGAAGGACATGAGGGGGTGCGCCCCATATCTAATTTCATATTTAATTTAGAAAAAAACTAACAAATCAGCACAACTTGACACAGTGATGCAGGCTGACATGAGGAAGGTAATGGGGGGTTCGACCCTCATTTTATATATATATATATATAAGCAAAAGTGTATGTTTGTCTCTCCGCTAACTTCCCGCACACTATTCAACCGATCTCCACCAAATTTGGTACGGTGACTCCTACAGTCCCCATAAGAAAAATAAAATCGTCAAAATTCCCAGGTTTCCCACAGAAAAGGCGCACGTTTGATTTTGTCAAACAGCTTGAAACATGTAACCTATTTCTGTATTTTTCTATAATATTATAACACTGTATGTTCCTTTTTCTCAACAATAGAAAATTCTACTGTAAAAGAAATCTTCAAATCTCATGAAACTTTATTGTGACATAACCAGTTTTCTAGGTTAATTTTACTAATGATTAAATATGTCTCAATGTGAAGCTGAATGTGTGGCTCACTTTAGTTTGATGTTTTCAGACTTACGTTTAAAATATAATCATGATCCATAGAGCTTCCACTCCTAAAGTGGACGTGTATAATATACTAAAAAAGACTCTTAGTATAACACTACAATTCATTGGTAAATATGCCTTCAATAAGCAAACAAGACTCGATACTTTATTGTGTAATGTTTATCATCAAGTATATCCTCAAGTGATCCTTAACTTTTAAGGTTTAAGTTAAATCTGTCATTAGAATAAGGAACTATTTTGTGTTTAAACATAGAATGGGTAAGAACTTGGGTAGACTGGTAGATGGTGTGTTGTTCTAGTCTCGGAGTAGTTTGGCATTCTTGGAAATATTATTTTGAAAACTGTTTTTTTTTACTTGCTCTACTTTAATTTTCGAGTTTTGTTTTGGAGGAGAGAGCAGGTTCCAGTTTTGTTTTGGAGGAGAGAGCAGGTTCCGTAATGTTTCATTCTCTACAAATAAGGTCATAAAAGTAATGCCACTCGTACTTCTTTGTGGTAACTCTTTGACCTCTTGTGTAGGTCGGTGTTTGTGCTTGTGAAACATGATCAAGAACGTCGTATCTGTAACCCGTGTCTTGATGAGAATCAGCTGTATTGAGAATGCCCACTGGGAGGAGGTTGGGAGTTAGAACTATAAGAACTTTTAACGTAGGGTTTATAGTTCTATTTAATATCTTATAGTTCTATTTAGCTCTATTCAATATTTCATTGTTCTATCTAATATTTTATAATTCTATTTAGTTCTATTCAATATTTTATAGATCTATTTAATATCTTATAGTTCTATTTAGTTCTATTCAATATTTTATGGTTCTATTTAATATTTTATAATTCTATTTCATTTTTTACGACTTTCCATGACTGCTGACTGGATTGACAACGGCGTTTGGATTTTGTCAGATAGATGGGATATTCCAACGCATTTGGGTGCTATTATCACAGACATTATCCGTTATGACAATAAGTTGAGAACCTGGACCGATAATGGTAATGCGGTAGATATATAATAAAAACAAGCCACCTAGTGGGGGGCATGTTTTTATTATGTGCTTATTTTATTTTATTATGTGCTCAACTACAAACAGACAAACAATAAAAACAAAGAAAAAACTTGGGCAAACCATGCTATAGGTACATCCACCTTAATATCCACCTTTCACCAACTGAACTATATAAATTAAATTTTAAAAAATCCGCAGTTGCCTAACCTTGATGACAGCTGAAAAAAGAACAACAACCCGTTGGGTGGAAGTCCATATGAACCAACTTCACATTTGTTGTAACTGCGTGCTGCTAAAGTAAAAAAAAAATGTCACTCTCGTAACTTAAACCCAACGAAAGAATCAAATCAGGTCTTCCAATATTTTTTCCAAAGGTAACATGTAATATACGATAACTGAACTTCATAGACAACCCCTCAAAATGAAAATAACCATCTACAGAAGGCTTATTAAAGAGATATAAGAAACCCTCTGGGAAAAGTCAGAAATCAACAACAGAGAGAGAATAAGAGCCCTCCAACTCTCAGGAACGGCAGAATGTAGAACTTCCAAACGGGAAATAATAGTGCTCGAATTAATAGAAACATTAACTTCCTTGCACAGATCAACAATGGCCTCCTTCCGTAAAAACCGTGGATCCACCTTATATAATAAATCCCGAACTCATACAATCTCAGAATTTATAGACTCCTTAAAACAATTTCGCTTTTATATATATATATATTTCGGGGTTTTCTTTTTGGACTGTCTTCCTGGTTTTAGCTTCGTTAGCTTATTAAGCTGAAGAAGATCACTTTAACTTGGTCATTTTGAAAATTGAAGTGTGCTGCGACTAAACCATTATTATAGAGTTGTAGCTGAGGGTTCCGTTTGAACAAAATTTGATGATGTTTCGTCAATATATCTCCTTGACAACCAGGCAAAATGGGGAATTTTAGCCAATTATTATGATTTTTATATGCCAGTGATACCAAGCGTAGGACACGCGTATACCTGATTTGATTGTATTACTCATCACGATTTCTATCAACCTATCCTCAAACCTAATCTATTCTATGCCCACAATTATCGGTGTGACAGATAGACAGACAGAATTTTGACCCATTCCTGTTACTTCTTAGAACTCCAGGAGTCACCATGCCAGGTTTGGTGGAGATTGGACAAACAGTGTACGAGGAGTTAGCGGACCAACATACACCAGGTTTACCTTTTCTATATATAGATAATTCATATGTATTAATAATTAATACAAAATTTTTATCGTCAAAAGTTTATTTTAGCCTTCAGAGATTGCTAAAGATATATAACAAACCTAATATCATACACCAGTTAAAATTGGGCAAGCTTAAATACACCGCAGTTAGATACTACATATATATTTATGTATTTATAAATACATTATATATATATATATATATATATATAGCTTAGTGTGTAATGTGTCTGTTTGCAAGAACAGAAAAATATATAATGCAGATTAGAAATTTCCACTTTTTTGAATCTAGTTCGGCCTAATAACAACAATTTGTGAGCTGATGATTACTAAAAATGCCCACCAGTGGCACAGAGGTATGTCTCCGGATTTACAACGCTAGAAACCGGGTTTCGATACCCGTGGTGGGCAGAGCACAGATAGTCCATTGTGTAGCTTTGTGCTTAACTTCAAACAACCACAACATTATTAAAAATAATAACGTTTTTCATATCCTTCTCTATAGTTCCATGGTGAGCCAACGGTAAGTCTAAAGACTTACAATCTTAAAATCCAAGGTTGGAATTCCCACGGTCAAAATAACGCATATAGTCCAATGTCTATATCTGAAGATTGGTTGCACCTGCATCTCCCAATTGTTTGTTTGTTCTTGTTTTGTTCTTTTGGGGGTGCCAAGGCCGCTGGTGGTCATTGGGACACCTTAGATGCTAATGCATCTTCAGTGATATTCGGGTAGATTTTACTTGGAAGCACCCATTATCTCTCCAGGTAGCTATCCCTAATTTAGCAATAAAGGACTAAAAGGAATGCAGCTAGCCAACACTACCCACCAGCAACTCTTGGGCTACTCTTTTGGCAAGGAATAATGGAATTGATTGTAACATTATAACGCTCTCTTGACTGAAAGGGCGAGCATATTCGGAGACGAGGATTCGAACCTGCGACCCCCAGATTGCAAGTTGAGCACCCTAACGTCGTGCCATGCTGTAAAAACAATGATATTTTCATGAAGTCTAACTAATGGTCGCAAGACAAATCACACAGCAAAGGATAATAGTCAAGCTTCCTCCAATGCAAAGGTTAGGTCTTGGTAGATATAAATTATTGTTTCAATTTAAGTTCAATGTGAGTGTTAAATCTAGTTATGTTTAGAAATGGTAGTTTCTTGCAGGCTTTTGTATGAATCATATGATGTGTAGTACAACTGTTGTGAATTGGCGCTTGTTGTGTTATTGCATCATGTTACTAGAACCTTCTCAGTTTTTCTCGTTGTTTAGATTAAGCATTATTGCATCATAATATCTCGTAATGTGTATAACGTTCTAGGCCTCTGTCAGTCTATAAATACAGGTCAAAAATGTAGTTCATTTTAAGTAAGTTAGACATAGTCAGATACTGATAGATAGTTATATAGCTAGATAGATAGATAGATGGACCTTGACTGTGTGGTTGTTAGTTTACCCATAAAGAGTGTATAGTGGCGAACTTAAAGTGAAATTATCACAGATTGTATTGTAATAACAGAGTAGAGAAGAATAATTCGTCTTGTCGAATGTGTTCTAAAGTAACTGAACGATTATTTAAAGTTCTGGATACAACTGTGGTATTTAACTGTGAAATGAACATTTGTATGTACATTTGACTTGTTTTAATACATTACTTTAAAACAAGTGAACTGTGTGCTGTTTGTTTATCGTTGAAATTTATCGCCAACAAGTCACAAACACTTACTGTAAAGAATCCATAACACACAATATTATGTTATATCATTCCAACCAAAATATAATCGAATGTCACAAGTTCATAAGAGAAGTCTTAGTAGTAGTTAAAATACTGATTAATAAAAATAGTTTATAATTAAATTATTCATCAATTAATAAAAAATAAGAAGAATAAATATTTCTATGCACTTTGTCGGTCTATTTCAAAAACGCTCTCACAAAATAATTTGATATTTGTGGCTTTCACAAGTGACTTCAAAACAATGTTTTCCTAAATACTTTTGTTGTATCACTAGTGCCACTTTCTAATTAAACCAAATGAGCGTTATAAATTAATCTGAAATATGTTAAGTGACTGAAAAGAATTGTATGTATGCATTAATTAATGTGTAGGGATGTTCTCCGAAAGGCCAACATGACAAAACGTACTAATCACTCTCTACATGTTTGCTTAGTAAGACTTTAAAGTTAAATCATATCAACTAGATAGATGTTTGCACATTTTCAAGTCATGAAAGCTAAGCTGTACGGACTAAATTGATGTTTACACATCTCAGTGAGTCGCTTAGATTATTCTATACTTACCATATTACTTCAGCAAGTTACATAGAATGAACTCTGCCCACTTAACTAGCAAATTATTGAGACGCTATAAACCATACCCACTTGACAACTATTTATACATTATCAAACCATTTCAGTGAGTTAGTTAAAGTAATCTTTGTTTTCTAGGTCGATGTCTGTACATAATATCAGTAAAACATTAAATCTAATCTGTAAAAACAAATACATTCCCGAATATGTTTTTTTGGCTTAACAATAAATGTTTGTACACATTCACACACATTTATTGATGAAAAGTGTTCGGTAATAATGGCATTTGTAGAGAAGTGTCCAGTAATAACGAAAGGAGGAAAATTACACCAATAACAATAGATGTCATTAAAACAACACCAGTAATAACACAAAGTTGAAAAACGTATCATATGAAGAACACGAACATGCAATTTTGCTACATTAGCAGTTGTACCAGTGCTATGCACGGTGAGAGGTTTATGAAAGTTTTCAAATCATTTATATGATTTATTTATTGATTTTGCAGACAAGGGTCATTGTTTTGTTTTATCTATGGCCACATCTTTACTGGGGTTTGTGGCTAGGTATTATTCATAAGTTTCTCTTGCTACTTTCTTTGGCATGATCACACTCTCTTTGTTTGTTGGTTCATTAGTTTACAGTTAAGCAAAAAGCTACACAATGGGCTATATGTGCCCTACCCACCACAGATATCGAAACCCGGGTTTAGCGTTGTAAGTCCGTAGACATACCGTTGGATCGCACCCTTATTGATGTGTAAAATAAATAAAAAATAATAATGGTTGTATTTAGATGACTTACAATAAAACACACACTATTGATAAGTATTGTTGTGGTGTTTATATCAATAAATATCAATTCCCTCAAATGACTGATTCAATTTGGAAACGAAATTTTTAACAATTATCAATATATAAATGTTTGTTTTTTCCGAAATATGCTAGTGACAATATATAGATTAAAAGTAAACAAGAATAAAATTATTTACCTCCGCTGGGCTTGATTATTTAAATATTCTATTTTCTATTTCGAAAAGCGATAAGAAACGTGCGACTTAAAAATATCTCACATAATATATGTGTGTCTATCTTGAAAGTATGTATAAACAATGTGTAAAAAAACAAACGTTTTACGGGTTATGAACATAAATACTATTTCTATTTCTGTCCGAGATATTCGAGTAATGATTGAAAGTACATATACTGTATGTATACCCCATGTAATGAAAGAGGAAACTGGAGACATCCTATCAGTGCACCTAATATCCACCCCACTGACTGATCTATATTTAGCCATAACTGGAGCTATGAGTTCTATGCATTTAAAAAAACTTATTCTTGACACAACCCGAATCATTACTAGTTGATTAAACCATACTTGACAGATTCAAATGCGTAAGTCTAGGTGGAGGTAGAGGACAAACAAACACACAAACAAAACAAACTTCTCTTACATTATAGTAGGGCTTAAACCTTTTGAGAGATAAGATTCCATTTATAGTGTGCAGTATTATTACCACAGGAGTCATTATAACTTTGACATTTTTCCTGTTCATTTTGAATTAATAATCTCATTAAGTTACCTCATTAGAAAAAAAGTCGAAGGTGTAAACTGTCTTATGAAAACATTAGTTTATTGTTAATGCTATGTGAAAATAGACAAAATATATGCAACATTGTTAAATTTTGTATTTTGTTCTGATTAAAATAATTTTATATTTTATTTTATCTATTAATAATTTGATCTTTTTTTATTCATTAGTTTAGTTTTAAATAAAAATTGTCCTTACGATACATTTTTCGCAGTAGCATTTGTTACTATTCTAAGGAAGTGTCTGCATATTAGGGGCTCCCACCAGCTGAATATTTTCCATCATGAGCCCAAATGTATCGAAGTCAGGCCAAAAGATCTTTGGAGTCTTTGGTGATTCAGGATGCTCCTCTCATCGCCAGTCAATGTGTATCCTCCGATGCATTGACACTAGTCGTTAAGAAAACAAAAAGTAATTAAAGTACAAAACTTCTGGCAAATCTATTTAAAAACAAAATAACCAAAGAGTAAAGGATTCAATCGTTGAAAAATGCCAGCAATGAAAGATGTGTTGTTACATGTCATGATTGGTCAGTTCTCTCACTTGACCTACATTCAACTATTACTCTCCCACGACAACAGCTAACATAGGTACCCTGGTACCCAGTCACATTCCTTTCAGATAGGGCTGTTATACAAACAAAACCCAGGGCCCTCTGGGAAGAAATGCAAAAGGTGGTTCCTACAAAAATAACTGAAATAAGCCAGCCACTACATGAGTGCTAACTTCTGTCTTCTAACCATCGAAATTGATTAACACCAACATTCATTTTCTCTCAGACTCCTTTTAATTACGAATTTAGCATGACTAAAGGATATAGCAATGCAATACCACTGGTTTGTTATTTCTTGCCTCCAACTGTACATCCACAAACCTTATGAATAAATTTGTGTAAGTTCCATACAGGAATACAACACCACACACATACATATATTTATACATGTATATTGTATTATATATCATTGTGTATTCCTCTCGTGAATTACTATGGGAACTTACAAAAGCAACCATCAATAGCTACGCCACAGTAGTGCCGATGCCTTAACGTGCTGCCATCTATGCACCAATAAACACAATATGTTTCTTGACGTCAAAAAATAAATAATCACCGGCAGATTCAGTTTAAATAAAACTTTTTAGCTAAAACTCTTTCACCAGCATTTATATTTGTGCTATCAGTACTGTGTATATCAATACAGACTCAAACCAACCTAAGCTAAATACAGTATTTTACAGAAAAACACAGTAATTTGAAAATTATATGAATTTTCGAAAGCAATGTTATTTGGACTTCTAAAGGTCCAAAACAAACCATTACTAAAAACTCCTTATAAAGTACTCTAAACTATATACTACGGCCAAAACGTTTCTTCAAGCTCTTTTTTTTTAATTTTCAAAAATAAATATGAATAAAAGGTAGTACAGTTTGAAAGGGGTATTATTAAAAATATAATTTTTAGTGCCTGATAACACAACCAAAATCTGGAATAAGACTTAACATTATCTAGTTCATCTAAAAATGTGTATTTTAGTTCTAATCATGTTTCAGATGTTTTAACATAAGATGTTATGAACATGCATTGTTTGATCCATTTGTTGTCCCACGTTTCCACTCATGAGGTTCAATGAACTGAAAATATCCCTCTAATATCAAGTATATTGTTTGGTCTGACATCACAAATCACTTTATGCTTTGAAATAAATTATTTCAAAATGCTGCAGTTTGTATAAAAATTGCTTCTAGAAAAATTACAATTAGAAACACTTGGATAATTCTACATATTAATCAATTCTGAAAATGCTTGTATAAAAAGTACAGTTAAGTGTTTTAGAAGTGTAATAAAGGTATATATCTGAAGGTTCCAAAATACATGTAGACCAGTAAGTTGAGAATAAGCTATCTTCTAACAAGTGGTTTTTCACATCATCGTGCATGTTTAAATCCATTATATTTTAAGCTCCATGCCCTCAAGTGGCACAACGGTATGTCTGCGGACTTACAACACTAAAAATCGAGTTTCGATACTCGTGGTGGGTAGAGCACAGATATACCATTGTGTAGCTTTGTGCTCAACTACAAACAAACAAAACAAATCAAGGTACATTAACTATTGTAGTTGTTTTCTTTTGATATAAGCGTGAAAGAGCTGAGCCATACCCACTCGAACACAGATAACAGCGAATACAGTTCCATTTGTTGGAAATGTCTATTAAATATTTTCACCTAGTCCCGTTTTAATATACGACTCCAAACGTCGTCATACTAACAGTAATTATGCTGTAATAATCTAAATTTTAAAATAAAATAAAGCTGTAAACTTTGACCTACTGGGTAGTTTTACGGGTCAAAAAACTAACCGTTTAAATGTTTTACTAACTTATATAAAAACAATTAAATAAAACCTTTTAGGCAATAATCACCACTGATTTAACCTTTAGGTAGCTGTAACGTATATATAATTTTAGTTACTGCTATAGTGTTTTTATAGAGTCTTGAATATATCTTTAAACTTGAAGGAGAGAAATTTTGTCATATTTTAATATGTAAGCTATTTGTCTTTAAATACATAGTCGCGTATCTACGGACAACAATTACTAAGAGTTGACAAAGGTTTCAAGCATAATAGTTCAATTTAAAAATTAATTTGATCGTTGATCCTTGTACCGTGCGATTTACTTACTTCTCAACTGGTAAGTTGAATATAACACAAATGATATCTGAGATGGTGCAATCAGATTTCAATATAACTATAGCGTATACCTCTTTATATATAACATAGAAAAACATATAAACTTTAAAACTGAGATTATTCACGAATATATTATCGATATCATATGTACAATTATAAAATAGGTAAACAAATGACGATATTTTAATATTTCCTTTTTCGGAAAACAATAAATTTAAATCTAACACCTAAACTAACCATAACATCATAAATGAAAGGAGATATATTCACTGGTTTATATCATGTTCTCATCTCAGACTAAGGTTTAATCTATCTATAATCTATAAGGTTTAATCTATCTATCTATAAATAAAAATGTAAATGTTCGTTTGTTCAAAATCTTAAATCTCCGAAAGTTCTTCACCGATTGCTTTGAAATTTTGACACAACGTTGCATTCGAATACGCGCGTGTTTTTATATACCTATTATATAAATGTCACACCTGTGACAGGTAAAAACATGCTTTTTTAAAAAACAGCGCCATCTGTTGGACGTAAAAGCAACACATTTTATACTAAATATTTTACGACTCCATTTCAATGTTTCAGATTTACGATTTCCCAATTTCCAATTTTACGATTCCATTTCAATGTTTCCGATTGCATTGTTAAATTGAATTTTCATAGATTTTTAGTTCGTGTTTTTTTCCTTTTTTAATGTTGTGCAATTTTATATGTTTTTGTTATAACTTTCTTTCTTCTTTTTCAGGCCCCCCAGTGGCACAGCGGTATGTCT
>NW_013666068.1:341784-345026 GCF_000517525.1 Limulus polyphemus | reverse complement strand
CACATTATAACGCCCCCACCCACAGACAATGGAACAACAAAAAATATTGTATACCCACAAGCATTGTGAAATTAAACATATTAGAAACATGCGCTTTCTCTTTTCGTTCCTTTCCATTTAACCAGACTGAGCCACAGCAACGCGTGGCCAGGTACAGCTAGTAAACAATAAATTTAAATCTAACACCTAAATTAACCATAACATCATAATTGAAAGGAGATATATTCACTGGTTTATATCATGTTCTCATCTCAGACTGAGGTTTAAAACAGATTTTTTTTATTCAAATAATTAATCACCCTCAAATAATCCATTCTTTATTCAACTGCAAATTGCCACCCAGTGGCACAGCTGTATGTCTGCGGACTTACAACGCTAGAATCCGGGTTTCGATATCCGTGGTGGACAGAGCACAGATATCCTATTATGTAGCTTTCTGCTTAGTTACAAACAATCAATCTGTTGCAAATTATTTCTAGTATCGGATTCTTTGTTTTTTATTTCCATCGAATTAGTAAAAATTATTTATTGTTATAATGTATGTCATAATTCTAATGGTTTTTGTAAGGAAATGATGTTTTTTAATTCCATTTATCTCCTACATAGTATTTTCCTTGCAAATTTCCACATACATTTTCTGAACAAAATAATAAAGATTACAGATATAAACAATAACAGGCCTAACCTTCAGTATTTTAACGATATCCGTCGTTGAAATAAGTAAGTTTCAAAAGTGGACCTGGTGATCTTATATATATTGACAGCCTTCCAAATGGAAATGAATGAATGAAAAGAAAAACTTACAATACTTCTTCTCTGATATATAACGTCACAATTGCTGGCCCCCTAGTGGCACAGCGGTATGTCTGCGGACTTATACTGCTAGAATTCGGGTTTCAATACCCGTGGTGGGCAGAGAACAGATAGCTCATTGTGCAGCTTTGTGCTTAATTACAAACAAACCCAATTACTGCAGATAGAACATAATCTAACTAAATTAAAAAATAATAATAACTTTTTTTCATTATCCTAATTTATACTTTCTTTTTGTGTTCCTATATTCGAAACAAAGTTTTCCATCTGTATCCCGGCAGGGAGTAAACAAATATTATTAAAATAAAAACAAGTCGAAAAAAGATATATAACGAATTTGGTTAAGGTATGGCTATATCAGCTGATGTATCGAAGATACTTCAAAAGGATTCAGGAACGACTAGTCAGGCAATTATAAAATTTAGATTAGACAAAAATATAAAAGAAAAAATATAATAATTAGTGGAATTATAACATGTATCCAAATTCTCATCTTTCCAGACTAGGACTATTACCATAAGCATGTTCTACGATAAAGAAATGGTATTTTTTCACTTTAATATATAGTTTGTCTATATTTTAAAATCTCAGAGTTTTTCTCCTTATCCATTCTGGGAATACCGGAGGATGATAATACAATTTCACTTGCCTCCAATGGCAAGACTGAGGGCTTACACTACTAATACACGGGTTTCAATACTCGTGGTGGGCACAACACAAATAGCCCATTGTGTATCTTTGTGCTTAATAACAAGCAAACAAATCTTAATCACTTGGCGTATTTTCATCAAAATGCCTCCCAAAATTTTCTATAGTCTTAGGCCATGATTACTTTATCCAGAAGTGGAAAGTTTAGTGCATTTAATATAGTTTACATTTTCAGTGTGATAAAAATGAATACTGTGTTAGAAGATGTCCAAAATATTCTATTTTAAAAACATAATTATTTATAGAGTACATATATTCCCAATGTCTTAAAAGTATCAATAGTACAAACTCGTGAAGGTCAGAAATTTCAAAGGCAACAATTCCAATGGCCAGGTGTTTAGGACCTCAAATCGCAATATGCAGGTCGCGGGTTTCAGCCAAAGGATGTTATAATGTTACGGTCAATCCCACTATTCTTTGGTAAAAGAGTAGCCCAAGAGTTGACGGTGGGTGATAATTACAATCTGGCTATCCTCTAGTCTTTCACTCGTAAATTAGGGACGGGTAGCACACATAGCCGTGATGTAACTTTGCTCGAAATTCAAGGCAAACCAACTAACGTATAGGAGATATAACAATATTGTTTAATTGTTGAGTCATTTTGATTTATATTGTATATGCTGAAAACTGACGTTTACATGTCAGTTATCAACCAGCCAAAGCTTTGCAACGGCACGCGGCTTGCAGTAAAAAAAAATAATGAGCAGTGTCGTAGAAGCAACAATCTTGACAGGACCTTTCAAAGGTGAAGATGTCTTCATTCCTATGATTCCAACGGATATGCCATTTCAATTTAAGAAATTGCAATTTCCAATTCGATTGGCGTTTGCAATCACCATCAACAAAGCTCGGGGCCAATCTTTAGAATTGTGCGGTTTAGATCTAGACACGGATTGCTTCTCACATGGACAATTATATGTTGCGTGTTCTAGAGTCGGCAAACCAGACAATCTCTATATCTGTTTCGCAACATGATAATTGGCACGCCGATTTTCAATTGCAGTGTGTGCGGTGGCATCCCTGGCAGATCGAGTGAATTAAAAAATTCTGTTGGATAATTAACCGCTTCATCTGCTTCCACAACAATGTCGACGGACTTGTATGTGACTGCCTCACTTTGAATGTTAAACTGAATAATATTGTTAAGTTCGTAGACGTCTTTGTTCTTGGCCGCAAGAATAGCTCGTTCACTCAGCCAATCGTGATTCTTATAATTGGTTTGAATATTGGGGAATACTTTTTAAACCAATTCTTCTTTTGATGTCACTAAATTGCAGAAGTTATGAGGCAATGAAATTCGTCCTGAGGTCAGATCAACCGGCACCTTTACGTTCCCAATTTCCAGCAATTGATGTGAGAATATTTCAGCTGATCGATCGTTTTGCAGCTGGAAACGCATATTTGTAGTTAATTTTAACGTATTTACGTGTCGCCACAAAGTAGAGTATTTCAGGCAAGCATTTATTTCGTCCGCTGGTGTCGATCGAGAAATTACAGGTAATGTTTGCCTGAAATCTCCTGCAAGCAATATTAATGCGTCCCCAAATGGTCTGATGTTTCCACGCAAATCTTGCAATGATCGATCAAGAGCCTCGAGCGATTTTTTGTGCGCCATTGTGCATTCATCCCAAACAATAAGTTTGCGTTTCTGCAATACTTTTCCCATGCCGGATGCTTTGGAAATGTTGCCTATCGTTTCAATGAATTGCATGTTCAATGGC